>NC_045738.1:30109703-30123178 GCF_008692095.1 Etheostoma spectabile | reverse complement strand
GATGATGCGCGCGAATTGGCAAAAGGGTTGGAGAGGAGCTCGGGTTGATGGGAAGTTTACTCTGCACACCACACACACCCACACCCACACACACACACACACACACACACACACACACACCACACACAAACGCAAAAGCCACACACACACACACACACACCGCACACACACACAACACACACAGACACACCAACACAAACAAAGACACACACACACACACACACACCACTCCACACACACACACCACACAGACGCAACACACACACACAACACAGACACACACAAACACCACGACCACGACACACACCCACGCACACACACACACAACACACACGCACAACAGAGATAACACCCAACACTCACCACACAAACACACGCACACACTCACACAAACAGAACACACACACGCCACAAGACAACACGTACACACACTCATACTACACACACCCCCACACAGCCATCCCACGAGCACACACGCAACACGCACGGCACAGCACACACACAAACACACAACACACGACAGAGTGAGACACACAGACATCAGACACACCCACGCACAAACGCAAGACACACCATCACAGACGGCAAAACACACGCCACTACACACAGACACACACACACACCCATACACAGACACACACACACACAGACACACACTACGCACATGAAACAGGACACACCACGCACACACACACACACACACACTCTCACACCAAACACCCGCCAACACTCACACACACGCACACAGACACACACAACACACAAGCACAACAGACACCACAACACTCACAGACACACCGCACACACAGACACAAACACACACAACAGACCACACACGCACAAACCAGCAACGACGCACACACACACACACACACACACAACGCACACACACAGACAGAGTTTGAGCCACCACACACGCACACACCAGAGGATAGAAACACAGGACAGACAAAACCAAACACCACACACAAACACACTGACTGTATCTTCCGTCATCAGTGACATATTCCTCCGTTTCTCCCCGAGCCCACAGCTCGGGTTTACTCAACAAAAGGTCATAAGGAGCACGTGTTGCTAACTGGCGATGAGTATTAGACAGAAGGAGCAAACCCGAAGGGGGGATGACCTGAGTGCACACGACACGTTCCGTTGGTTTTACAGGGTTAACCGGAGTCACGCGGCCTCACGGCACGGGGTCGGACTCCGACAAGTGACCTTTTGCCCGATGGTCGGGCCGGTCGTCCTAGTTGTCTCGAGGGATCCTGTCCCTGCTCCCGCTCCTAGCAACAGAGAAATTGCCAGGATGGATGAGGTCGAGTAAAGGTTGTCCGACACAGGAATCGTTAATTATTGGCTGAGTTTTTTTTTTTTTTTTTATGGTTTACATAACACACACACACCACACCACACACGCACACACAGACATAACACACAAACCACACCACACGTACAGACATACAAACATATCAGATACATGCACGGAACATACACGGAACACGCGCACAAACACACACCCTACGACATACACACACAAGGAAACACAAACTGACACATACAGGGTCAGCACAATACACGGGCCCATACACGGGACACACAGAGACACACCACACACACCACAAACACACACACGGTCACATACCATACAAACCATACAACGGTGACACACACGGACACAAGGACCACTTGACATCCACAACATGCGACACACACAGACATACACAAACAAAATAAAGTTTTTATGTTTGGGTTGTTCCTTTAGCGTACATCTAACACGGTTATTTGAGCATGAGGTTTGGGCACAGTGTTATTATTGTGAGGCTGACAGTACGAGAGACAAACACGCACGTCGGTATTTTAGGCTGCAGGTACAAGACAAAGTGACGGTATGTGAGGCTGAGGGGTGACTGCACAATAGCGTCCGGTATTGAGGCTGAGGTACCGTGACAAAGCGTCAGCGGTATTTGAGAGTGAGGTTAAACAGACAAAGTGACGGTTAAATTTTGAGGCGAGGATCGCTGGACAAAGCGTCGGTACGGTATTTGAGGTGATCTGACGCGTAAGTGACAATAGGTCGGTTATTTGGAGGCTGAGGTACAAGGACAAAGGACGGTATCTGAGGACTGAGGTACTAGACATATTATGCAGCTGCGGATTTGACGGCTGAAGTACGACGGACAAAAGTGACGTGTTATTGAGGCGGAAGTACGAGACACCCAAAGCGTCGGTATTTGAGGCTCGAGGTACAAGATCCAATAGTGGCCCTAGCGGTATTTGAGGCTGAGGTCACGGACAAAGGTCGGTTTTTGAGGCCTGAGGTACGTGACATATCCAAGACCGTCGGTATTGAGGCGTGCGGTTACAAGGACAAAGTGACGGTATTTGAGGCTGAGGTAGAGACAAAGAAGTCTGTATGTGACCGGCTGATACGCAGACCCAACAGTTACTGACGGTATTGATGGATGAGGTATAAGAGACAACCAGTGACGGTATTTTTGAGGCTGATTGGTATCGTGACAAAGTGACGGTATTTGAGGCTGCGGTACGTGAAACAACCAGGCGGCTATGAGGCTGAGGTCTGTCCAGGTACCGTGAGTAAATCAGGGACGGTATTGATGTGTGTTGATTGGTAAGTGACAATCTTATTTTTTCAGCTCTTGTCGGTATTTGAGCTGAGTACGTGACACATAGTGACGGTAGTTGAGGACGTAGTGACACAGTGCGGGTTTTTGAGGCATCGGACTGGTACAGACAACAGAGTACGGTATTTGAGGTGAGGTACTGGACAATTCTCTTTCTTCCCCCAGCGACGGTATTGAGGCTGTAGGTACAAGGACACGGGCACGGTATTTCGAGGCGGCTGAGGTACGTGACAAAGTTGAGTGCACGTATTTGAGGATGAGGTACGAGGACAACAGCGTCGGTTGTGAAGTGACGGTATTTTGAGGTAGGTACGGACAATTCAGCGGTCGGTATTTTGAGGCTGAGGTTAAGTTCTTAAATTACCCAATTTAACACCCTACATCACAGCCAGATGGCGCCTTTTAAGTAAATAAGGATGCCAATGAGAAGCAGTGAGAACAAACTTGGAAAGCGCTTCAGTCTTAACTCGGATAAGGTTTTGGCGGACCGCGGCGGGCACGATATACGAGATCCCGATCCAGAGATTCCCGATCGCACGGAGATTCCAGATCACGAGATCCCGATCCACGAGACTCCCGATTACAATGATCCCGATCGGAATAGATCGCCGTAGCTGGAATTATAAACATTAAACGTGGTCTGTTATCAGAAGATCTCTATGGAGAACAGGATAGACAGAAAAATAGCCGGGAGCAGGGATGGGCCGACCGAGTCTGAAAAAGGTGGGACATGGAACACCGAGAACGTGAGGACGTGAGGAAGTTCAAGGGCGTGTACCACGGGAGGGATCAGAGGCAGAGGAAGGGATCACCTCGCATGAGACGACAAGTAACGTCATCCACGCACACGGATGCTGGTACGCACAACACACAAATCACAACACAAATCATGTACGTCGAGGAAGGCAAATTGATAACTACCCGAAAACAGTGTCCGACCTTGGCCACACAATAACAAGTCAGTGAAGATGAAGGCTCGAAACCATTTTAGGGGACCCATTGATGGCGACCAAAACAAAAACACATTTTGAACTGAAGGGAACGGAGAGGAAGACTCTATGACAAGATACAGAGAACATATATATATATTTAAAGCCCATTAAACTATTAGTCTGCCCTTAGTATCTCACCTTATCATGAGAATAGCCATTTCTGTCACTGATTTTATTTTGTTTATTTTTATTATTTGTGATAGTGTGTGTATAGTGTTATATATGTCATTTATATATATGGGTGTGTATGGGATATATGTGTGTATTAAGGCTAATATGTAATGGGGGATATAAGTGCGGGATTGAGGTGTGGATATGTGTGCTGATATAGCATGGGTGACGATATGTGTGTATAGGTGTGATATATGTGGTATATGTGGTGATATATGTGTTGTATCCTGTGTTTGTTGGTCTATGGTTGTTCTTGGCTACCTGGATGCCTAAATTCCTTCGGGCACTGAACTAAAGGATAGATCCATCTCTCTAACATATCCATCAAGCAATTTAGCTTCAAGTGCCACCCTACACCACGCCCTATTTTGATTCAATGCTTAGTCCGTCACGCCAGCCGCGCTTTTGCTCCGAAAAACTCTTTAAGTCGAAAGTGTTTCCGTCTGAAGAGCAGGCAGTAGCTTGTACGCCGCCGCTGATCGCCTGGCTTGGGCGGAGATGGGACTTTCCACTACGTCTGCCAAAAACACTCAAAGGCCTCAAAAATCCCCTCTGGGCCTGTGTTTACCCCCCCGCTCGAAGATGAACCACGGCCGTTCTCAGGGGGCCTTCAAATCACCGCAGGGTCTCCAAAGCGTCCAGGGACTGTCTCAGTAACTCTTCTATCTTTGAGTTCTTGTAACAGACTACATTGTACATAAACCACTCTACTTTTAGCGTGTATAGAGCACGGCATAGCCCCCCAGACTCCATCTAAATAATCACTATGTTTTAGCGGTATAGAGAGCCAGGCATGCATCCACAACAGACTTCCATTGACAATATCACTACTGTTAGCGGGAATAGAGCAGCATATCTTCACCCAGACTCCATGGAAATGATAATCACTACTTTTTAGCGTGTGTGGCAGCAGCACTCATCCCTGCAACCAGACCTCCCATGTAACTAATCATACGTTAGCGTGGTGGAGAGAACACTAGCACCAGACTCCATGTAAAAGACATCATCTTTTAGCGTGTGTAAGAGCAAGCAGAGCTATACTACCACAGGATCTCCATTGTAAATAATATACTTTTAGCTGTGGTACAGAGCCTCTCCATCATACCACAGACTCCATGTTAAATAATCACTACTTTCTATGCGGTAGTACAGTTCCAGCCCAGATATGCTTTATCTAGTAATATGGTTTTGATTTGATTTAAATCGCTTCAAAGTCTTCCATACAGAGTGTGGGACAGCAGTGGATGTAAACACTGACAGTTGGGAAGGAAGGACTACAAACTCAGTGGTACGAATATTCGTTTCATGAGAGAGAGATGATAAGACAAGGGCAGGCCCGATGGTAGTTTAGCAGGACTGCAGCTCGGCGTATCGATGTAAAGACGCCTAAGACAACATTCCATGAGGACTGACGCTGAGTTTGGGAAAAAGAACATTGGATAGCGTTTCAGGGACACTTGTCAGCGGTCGAGACGAGTGGGGTGTCCGGCGGTATTCACCCCGCGTTTATACCAGTCTGTCTTCTCGGACCTGTCTTCTTAACGTGATGGGAGTAGGATGTTTACAGCGACCACAGAAAATTTTCATTTGTTTTTTCTCCGTGGTGTGAGGTTCGACGAGACGGGAGATTATCTGGTAAAAAGGGAGAGCGTAGTATTCGTCCTCTCTCTCTTGCTCTCTATCGGTCTGCCCTCTTCTCGAGTTCTTCTCTCTCTGTCTGTCTCTCTTCATCTCTGTCTGCTCTCGTCTATATTCTGCCTCTTTCTGTATCTATCTCTCTCGTACTTGTCTAGTCTCAGTCTCTCGGTATCGTCGTCTTGTTGTTATTGTTCTCTGTCGTCTCTGCTCTCTGTCTCTCTCTTGCTCCTCTCTGTCTTCTGTTCTCTCTCTCTCTCTGTCTGTCTCTCTCTCTCCTGCCTTCTCTGTTCTTCTCTCTGTCTGTTCTCTCTGCAGTTATCTCCGTCTGTCTTTACTCCTCTCTCTCTGCGATCATATCTGGTCTCTCTCCTCTACTCTCTTTACATCGCTCCGCTCTGTTATCAGGAGTGGAAAGGCCTGGTCATGTGACGCTCAGCGTGGTCTCTCTTCTACATTAGGGACATTCTCTCAGGAATTCAGCCCGTCCGTCTGTGACGTACCACATCCACGAGTTGCTAATAATAATAATAATAATAAAATATAATATAATAATAGTAGCCTGTCGGGTATTAATGTGAGTCCATGTGTGGTGTGTAGCTCGATCAAACATAATTACATATGTAAGACTACATATTTGTTTTAGTAGTGTAACCCAAAGCTCAGGGTTCCACAATCTGATCGGTGATCTATGCTACACTCTTTTGGTGCTATACATCTCTGTGCTATAGATCTTACTTTCTGATTGCTATACATCTTCTTTCTGGTTGGTATCATTTTGCGGTGCTTAACACCCTTATTTCTGGCTATAATCTCTTCTGGTGTGATATAGACTTATTCTGTTTGCTCATAAATCTCTTCTGTTGCTATACATCTTTCTGCGTGCTATAGATCTTCTTTTGTTGTATACATTCTTCTGTCTGTTGCAAATATCTTTCATGGTTGCTATAGACCTCTTCTGGTGCTTATAGATCTTCTTTTGTGCTATAATTTCTTTCTGGTGCTATAGCATCTTCTTTTCTGTGCTATACATCTTCTTTCTGTGACGCTATAATCCCTCTCTCTTGCTAACATCTTTATGGTGTATAGATCTTCTTCTATTGCTAACATATTCTGTTATGTGCATACATCGTCTTTATGTTGCTATACATATAACTAATAATTAATATACATTTTATTTAACAGCGCTTTCAAAATCAAGGACGCTTCTTTACAGACAATAAAAGACAGATACAGGGAACAGAAAAGGTAAGTAGTTTATGCAAAACAAATAAAACAAAAAACAAAACAAACAAAAACAAAACAGGACCAGTGTATTAACAGATAGCGAGCTGGAACAGATGGGTTTTTTAGTCTAGTTTTGAACAGAGGGAGAGAGTGATACTGCGGAGTCTTTCTATTGCTATTACATCTTCTTGCTATTTTTTGTTGTTCTACGTATAGATCTTTCTGTTTATATTTATTTCGACCTAGACATCTCTTTCTGTTGCTATACATCTTCTTCTGTTGCTATAATCTTCTTTCTGCTACTCTGTCTTTCTCGTTGCTATACCATCTTCTTCTGTGCTATACTAGTCTTTATGTGGCTTAATCTATTTTCTTCTGATAGTACATCTTTCTGTGCTATACATCTGTTTGTTAGATACATTTCTTTTTGTTGCTATACATTTCTTGTTGTATACATCTTTCTTTTGTGCTATACATTTCTTGTTGAATCTGTCTATATATCTTTCTGTTGCTATAACATCTTTTTTGCTTGTTATACATTCTCTCTTCTGTTGCTATACATTTCTTGGTGCTATATCTTCTTTCTGTTGTATACATCTTTCTGTTGCTTACATCTTCTTTTTGTGCTATAACATCTTCTGTCTGATATACATACTTCTTTTTGTTGCTATAAATTTTTCTTCTGCTATTTCTTGATTTACATCTTTTTTGTGCTTTACTATCTTCTTCTGTTGCTACATGTCTTTTTGTTGCTTTACATCTTCTCTTTTGTTTGCTTCTTACATATTCTTTTGTTGCTATACATTTCTTTCTCGTGCTTGCTACTATCTTCTTTTCTGGTGCTAATCTTTCTGTTGCTATACATCTGCTTTTTGTTGCATATACATCTTCTTTTTGTTGCTTTTATACATCCTTCTTTTGTTGTATACATCTTCTTTTTGTTGCTAAACATCTTCTTTTGTTGCTATACATCAGTATTTGTTGCATACACAGTATTCCGTTTAATAAATCTGTCCCTGCACACCCTGATAAACAGACGCCTGTTGGACGCATCGGTCTCAGCAGAGGACACGACGCTCCCATCGCCTTCGTCTATCGTCCGCCAGCCTGATGAGGTATCGCGATCAGTCGTTTCAGAGGTCCCACCCCAGGTCTCGTGGGGGAGGGTAGGGGGGACATACGTCTTCGTCCGCAGGAGACACAGCGGGACGACAAGTTGGAGGTGGGACGTGGTTGTCCATCATCGTCTCTCGTTGGTGTTTTGTTGTTTTTGTTAGCGAACTTGTCCTGAGATGAATATGAGCCGAGTTAATCTGCCGGATGGAAGACAGGGAGTCCTCTATACCACCGAAACAAGTATTCTTTGTTATAAGCACGGGGGGGGGGGGGGGAGAGCGAGAGTAAAGAGAGAGGGGAGAGGAGATGACGAGGGAGAGGGAAGAGCGAGACGAGAGAGAGAGAGAGGAGGAGAAGGAGAGCGAGAGGGAAGAGAGCGAGAGAAGAGACCTATAGACTCTTTCTACACACAGGGGAAAAAGACCCGCGGCTTCACTTCAATGTCCAGTTTGATATGCAACATCAGAACCAAGACTACCGATACTCCCCCCCACCCCCTCTAACCCCCTTCGCTCTAAAATCCATCAACTCTTAACTCTCCCAATCTCTCTACAAACTCCCCTCGGTCCCCGCCGGACAGTCTCTCGGGGAACATCCAGGATGGATGTTGGACTAATTGGAGTGTGTGTTATGTAATAAACCCCATCAAAACCAGCCACGTCCTTACCACGGTAGACTACATGGGGGACACAATCTCGGGAGATGGATTCTTCTTCTACTTCTTCTTCTCTTTACTTCTTCTGCTTGTTTGTGAAAACCCTTTTTATAATGTATTTAATTTTTTTTGGGGGAAGACTTTCTCTCAAAGCTTAGAGAGTGTACAATGACACCAGCGTCCTCCATAGGTTTGCCCATGGGAGTGTGGGTGTGGGGTGGTGTGGTGTGGGTGTGTGTGTGTGGTGTGTGGTGTGGTGTCGTGTGTGTGTGGTGTCCGTGCTCTCCGGATGGGACTCCCAAACGCTCCTGCGAGTAGATGTTGAAACTTCCAGCTCAGGCGCGATTATAAGAGACGTAGGGGTGAATTCTAGGGACTAAACAAATAAAAAAGACAGAGTACTGCATTTGACTCTATAATCAACTCACCTTAGAATCAGGTGCTCAGGTTACGGTGTGCCGCAAACTGGGCTAGCCTGACGTAAAAAAGTTCAGACGCGTCGGCCGTGGGGTCCTGCCGAGACCAGTCTTCATTATGATTATGACATGGGGGGGGGAGACGACAGAACACATACAGAGACGGTACGGACAACACACAAACCACACACGGACCGACACACGGAGCACCAGACATGATCACACACACACACGAAATGGACAGACAACACACACACACACACACCACACCACACACACCACCCACACACACACACACACACACACACCACACACACAACACACCACACACAGATGGAGAGACAGACGACATTCTCTCTCATACAAACCACACAACACACACACACACAACAACACCTCATTCATCTCGTTTCGTCCTCTCCTCTTTCTGTGAATTGAAGCTGCCTTCAAGTCCGCGAGGAAATGTCAGTACGGGTGAGACATAACACAAAAACATTGAAGTAAGCAGAGCGCGCCGCTCTGATTCGTGTGTTTCTAAAGAGAGAGGGACGGAGACGGTGAGACGGAGACGGTGAGACGGAGACGGAGAGAGCGGAGACGGTGAGACGGAGACGGTGAGACGTGTAGACGGTTTCAGACGGAGAGACCGGTTGACACGAGAACGATAGACGGAAGAGACGTTCGAAGACTAGGGGAGGCTGGAGAGACGTGAGGTGAAGAGTTACGGAGGCGGAGTAGACGGAGACGGAGAGACCGTGGGGAGACTGGAGACGGAGTCAGACAGAGACGGATGAGTTGAGAGAAACGGTTGAGGAGAGGCAACGGAGAACCGGAGATCGAGGGATACGGTGAGGACGGCGGGTGAGACGGACGAGACGGTGAGACGGAGAGGAGAGTAGCGTTAAGATGACTTATGACGGTGGAGACGGAGACGGTGAGACGGAGACGCGAGGCGTCCGTGAAGACGCCTGACTGGAAGATGAACTCCCAGCGCTGCGAAGCGACCGACGAATGACGACAGAAATACATGGAACAGAAGAGTTGATGAATCCTAAACCAAAGGGAGGCAAAGGACACACACACCACCACAAACACACACAACACAGACCAATTCGAACACACAAACACCACACACCAACACAAACACCAGACCAAGATGAAACACAACTACACCCACACACACACACAAACACACAGACCAAGACACACAACACACAAAGACCAAGACAGAACACACCATTCACACACACATACCGTCAGATCACACACACAAACCACAACATCACACACCAACCATACAGTCAAGATAAACACACACACAAACACCCACACACAATACAGTCGACACACGCACACACACAGACAGCACACACACACAACATGCAGCCTTACGGCCCAGACAAGAAGCCTCACGTGACGTGGTTCAGTGGCTACAGCGGGCGCCAACTGGAAGGTTGCTGTTCGAATACATTGTCCGTGCCATGTCCCCCGACGTGTCCGGGCAAAACACTGAAACCCCGGTTGTGATGAATGTGTGTATCTGATGAGCAGTGTGTGTGTGGTGTGTGTGTATCTGAATAGCAGGTGTGTCGATTGGGATGTGGTGTGTGTGTGTGTGTTTCTGATGAGCAGGCGTGTAGTTGTCTCTGTGTGTGAGCCTGTGTAGATGTGGGTTGTGTAGTGTACCTTTGATGAACACGGTGGGTCGATGTGTGTGTGTCTGTTGTGTTACTGATTGAGCAGGCATGGCTGTGAAGCGTGTGCCGGCCATGGTGTGCCTTTTGTGGTTACTCTGATGAGCAGGTGGTAGATGTGGGTGATGGGTGGTGTGGGTGTGTATTCTGATGAGCAGGTGCTGTAGATGTGTGTATCTGTCGAGCCGGTGTGTGGATCGGCGGTGTGTGTGTGTGTGTGTGTGTAAAGTGTGTGGATCTGATGAGCAGGTGTGTGTGATGTGTGGGTTATATGATGAGCCTCAGTGTGGGTGTGTGGCAATATGACCTGGCAGGTGTGTAGATGTGTGTGAGTGTGGTGGAAATCAGCAGGTCTGTATATGTGGGTATTGATGAGCGGGGTGTCGATTTGTGTGTGTGGTAGATGGGGGTTACGTGGTGTCTGATCAAGCCAGGGTGGTATATGTGTGTATAGTGGATAGGCAGGTTGTATAGTGTGTGTGTGTGTGTGGTGGTGTGGTGTGTGTGTGTATTGGCTGAGCGGCGTGGTAGATGTCGTGGCGACCCCCGGGGGGGGGACGTGGTTGTAGAGGGTGTGACGTGTTATCTGATGAGACGGGGGTGTAGATGCTGTTGTGTGTGTGTGTGGGTGTGCTATTGATGAGCAGGTGTGTAGATGTGTCGGGGGTGTGTGTGTGTGTGTGTGTATCTGATGAGCGGAGTTGCTGCAGGTGTGTGGGTGTGTGTGTGTGTGGTTTGGGCATTGAGGAGCAGGTGCTCGTAGAGGGTGTTGTGGTGTGTGCTGTGTGTGTATCTGATGAGCAGGTTGTGGTGTGCAGGTGTGTGGACTGTGTGTGTGTGTCACTGTTGCGACGGTGTGTGATGGTTTGTGTGTGTGTGGTGTGTGTGTGCCCTGTGTGATCTGTTGAGCAGTGTCGTGTAGATGTGTGTATCTGCTCGACGGGTGCTGTGGACTCTGAGGGGTGGGTGTGTGTGTTGGGGTAATGTTTAATGTGTGGATATGATGGCAGTGTGTAGATGGTGTGAGTGTGTAGATGGTGTGAGTGTTTGTGTCTGATAAGCCCACGGTCTGTATATGTGGTGTAACTGATGAGCATGGGGGCCTAGATTCTTTTTTGGGTGTGTGTGTGTATCTGATGAGACGGTGTGTCGATGTTGCGTTGTATCTGATGAGCAGGTGGTAGATGTGTGTGTGTGTCGGATCGATGAGAAGTGTTGTAGATGTGTGCTCGGGGTGTATCTTGATGAGCAGTTGTGCCGTATACGATTGTTGTGTGTGTGGTGTGTGTATCTGATGAGCAGGTGTGTAGATGTGTGTGTGTGTGTATCTGATGAGCAGGTGTATATGAGTGTGTGTAGATGTGTGTGTGAGTGTGTGTAGATGTGTGTGTGAGTGTGTGTAGATGTGTGTGTGTGAGTGTGTGTAGATGTGTGTGTAGATGTGTGTGTAGATGTGTGTGTGAGTGTGTGTAGATGTGTGTGTGATTGTGTAAAACTGAACCCTCACCCTGAATGTCAACCTGAACACACACACACACACACACATAAACAACAACAACAACAACAACAACAACAACTATAACAACTATAACAATAACAATTTATTTTAGAACGAAGCTGAATTCCTTTCAGACAAAAACACGACATTTCATAAAAGACAAAATAACATAAATTAAACAAAAATAAAATAAAATAAAATAAATAAAATCGAGTAGTATTTTCCCAGAATGCCGAGCTCCTTCTTCCTGAATCAGACTCGTCATTCAAAGCTCAAATGTTAACGGAATAAATAATTAAATTAAAATGGCCGACACGTATTTACACTAATTTCACTCGTCTCTTCCTGATTTTTTTTTACGGATTTTTGATTAAACGTTTAGTTTCGGTAAATAAATAAGTGTTTTTATTAGAATTTATTAGAATTTATTAGAATTTAGGATTAATTTGTGACAGGAAACCGATTATGAATTTCTAATGAAAAACACAGTAAAAGAAAAAAAAAGTGGTTAAGACTGGAGTTGGGACAAAAAAATTCTACACACACACACACGCACGCACGCACGCACGCGCACGCACACACACACACACACACACACACACACACACACACACATTTATGTCACTTTTAAAGTCTCAAAAGTAACTCAACGTACAAAAAAAACTCTTTTTTCTCACGACACATTAACACGTCGTCTCCTCTTTTTCAGAGAATCTGAAACACACACCGAGGAGTTACTAACACAACTTTTTACACACACACACACACACACACACACACACACAGACACACACATCCCATTTTGCAGCGATAATATTGAAGTGTTTCTTTTTAGATAAAACGGGTGTTGACAAAGTTTTTGGGGATGTTATTTGAAATTGGGAAAAGTTGAAAAAAAAAGGATATAAATCGCAATATATATCGCAGAATAAATATAAACATATCTTCAATGAGACAATAGAATATTAACCTTCATGTTGCCCTCGGGTCAAATTTGAAATGGGCCTTCAAGGTAAGCTGTAAATGTCAACATTTAAAAAAAAAAAAAGCACCCAGAACATTGAAAAAGTGACAAAAATGTCAGAAATAGCGATAACTTTTTTTCATAGTTGACGGGAAGACAACACAACAACGGTTAATCTGAGTTGGCCGATCAGTCCCTGGTCCTGGGACCCTGAGTCCCTGGTCCTGGGACCCTAACACGGGACCACCGGGTCCAGGTGGGAGAAACCAAACGGTTGGTACGGCACAGACACACTCGGCGTGTGAAACCCGGAGAACGAGGCCGAAGCGACGGGAAACCGCCGCTCGCTCCGTCACAACAACGATGACGAAGAAGAAGATGAAGCGTAAGACAAGACGAGAACATGAAAGAAAAGCTTTAACGACGCGTATTTACACCTCGGGGGGGGGGGGGGGGGGGGGGGGGGGG
>NC_045738.1:30108122-30108466 GCF_008692095.1 Etheostoma spectabile | reverse complement strand
CCGCACGTCAACAACCCGGGACTGGTGGCGAAGGGGGGGGCGGCGAGAGGAGGGGAGGAGCTGCTCGGAGAATCACAGGAGGACACGCCCAGGAAGGACGAGTCTGCAGGAGAGAGGGAGGAAGGAGGGAGGGAGGGGGGAGAGAGGGAGAAAGGAGAGAGGCCGTTACCGAGGCCGTTACCGAGGCCGTTACCGAGGCCGTTACCGAGGCCGTTAACGAGGCCGTTAACGAGGCCGTTACATCCACGCCCTGTACCCATACCCAAAGAAAACACGAAAAAGGTGCACTACAAGTTTCTGCGTGGTTTCAGCGCAGACAGACAGACAGAGGGACAGACAGACAG
>NC_045738.1:30107271-30107437 GCF_008692095.1 Etheostoma spectabile | reverse complement strand
ACAGAGGGACAGACAGACAGAGGGACAGACAGACAGAGGGACATGCACAACCTTTTCTTCTACAGCTGTGATGCGTTGAGGCTGCAGGTCAGAGATCCAGATCGCGGGGGACACAAACCCGCTTCCAGGAACCTCAATTAAAAACCTCTTTAACTCAGATCCCCCC
>NC_045738.1:30106961-30107261 GCF_008692095.1 Etheostoma spectabile | reverse complement strand
CCCCGCCCCCCCCGGTGCTCTAAATGGCTCCGTCTTCCTCGCTCCGCCTCGTTTGTAGCTCCTACTACTGCTGAAGTCTTTTAGCTCCGTTCCCCGAGAGACACATCTACTGAAACGTTGAGTTCTGCTCTATTTTTCAGAGGGAAGCTCTTCAAGAAGGATCAGCTGTGACAGACATGAAGGGGTTTTAACGTCTGTGTACCCGGTGAAAGAAGAGACCCGATACTGACACTACTAGGAACATGAGGAAACACGTGATAACAGGGTCCAATATCACGATTAGGGGTGCAACATATGAGG
>NC_045738.1:30100379-30106936 GCF_008692095.1 Etheostoma spectabile | reverse complement strand
AAGAAGAAGATGTGTGTGTGTGTGAATATGGAGAAAGGCAGTGTTGAGATGTGTGTGTTGTGGTGTGTGTGATATCTGATGGAGCAGGTGTGTAGATGTGTGTGTGTGTGATATGTAGGATGAAGCAGGTGTTATATAGAGTGGTGAGATGTGTTGTGTGAGTGTGTGTAGATGTGTGTGTGAGTGTGTGTGATGTGGTGTGTCGTGAGGTGTGTGTTGTGTAGATGGTGGTAGATTGGTAGTGTAGATTGTGTTGTTTGAGTGTGTGTCGATGTGTGGTGTTGATTGTTGTACAACGGAAAACCTCAACTGAAGTGTCAAACTGAACACACACACACACACCACAACATAAACAACACACCAACAAAAACACATACAACAAAACAACGATAAAAACAATATCACAATAGAACAATTTAGTTTTAGAAGAAGCTGAAATTCCTTTCAGACAAAAAAAACAACGGACATTTCATAAAACAGAACAAAAAAATTAACTAAAGTTCAAACAAAAATAAAATTAAAATAAATAATAAAATCGTAGTATTTTCCCCAGGAATGCCGAGTCCTTTTCCCTGAATCAGGGAAAAAATCGTCAGTCAAAAGAGCTCAAATGTCACGGGAAATAATAATTAAATAAAAATGGCAGAAGTATTTCAATAATTTTTCACTCGTCTCTTCCTTGATTTTTTTACGGATTTTTGATTAAACGTTGATGTTTTCGGTAATAAATAAGTGTTTTTATTAGAATTTTAAATTAAGAATTATTAGGGAATTTAGCGATTTAATTTGTGAACAGGAACCGATTATGAATTTTTCTAAGTGGAAAAAAACAGTAAAAGAAAAAAAAAATTGGTAAGAGGGGAGTTGGGACAAAAACTTCTACACACACACACACGCACGATCGCACGGCAGCGCACGACACACACACCACACCCACACACAACACACCACCCACACACACAAATTAGGGTCCACTTTTAAAGTCTCAAAATAGTAACTAGAAAAAGGACAAAACAAAAAAAAACGCCTTTTTTCTCACGGACACATTAAACACGTCGTCTAATCTTTTTTTTCAGATGGAAAGTCTGGGAAAACAACACACCCAGCAGTTCATAAAACAAACTTTTTACCACCACACACCACACCACACACACACACACACCCCACTCACACACACACACCACCAACCAACAACAGACACACAACCCACCCAAACCGAGGGTACTAAGTGTCGGAGGGGAGGATTATGACAAAAAAACAGATTTCCCTGCAGAGACCGCGGCTTAAAAAACTCTCTGAGGACCTTTTATAAATTAACCACAGAAAACGGACTAAAAAAAGTAGTATGTTTAAAATACAGTACAAAATATTGGGGGGAATATTTCTAACCAGGGGACAGAAGGGAAAAAATATCCAAATACACTCGTGGTTAATACTTGTATCGATTACAATGGGTACAGAAGGGTCTCGTATTATATAGATTATATATGGATGGAGAATTATATGTGGTGGGATATACCATTTGCAGCGTGAATAGTGAAAGTGTTCTTTTAGATAAAAGGGTGTTGACAAGTTTTTGGATTTTATTTGAAAGGTGGAAAAAAAAAGTTGAAAAAAAAAGGACGATTCAAAAATGCGCAAGATATAAGCAGGGAATAAAATTAACACCCTATCTTCAAATGAGGGGACAATAGGATATATAAAAAACTTATGGCCCTCGGGTCAAATCAAATTGAAAAATTTTGGAAAAAGGGGCGTCAAGGAAAGCGGTAAAATGTCAACAAGTTAAAAAAAAAAAAGGCAACCGAACATTGAAAAAGTGACACAAAATGTCAGATAATAGCGCCTAACGTTTTTTACATGAGGTTGACGGGAAGACAAACACAACAACGGTTAATTGAGTTGGCCGATCAGTTAGCCCTGGATCCTGGGACCAAACACGGACCCCAACCGGCGTACAGGTGGAAGAAAAAAACCAAAAATCGGGTTGGGCGGCACAGACACACTCGGGCGTGTGAACAACCGGAGAAACGAGGGCCGAAACGCGGGCAAAAACCGTACGCTCGATCGTCACAAAACGAGACGAAAGGAGAGAGCAAGCGTCAAGAGAGACAGAGGAACATTGAAAAGAAAAGCTTTACCGAAGAGGTATAACCTAGGGGGGGGGGGGGGGGGGGGGCAGGGGGGGATGAGAGGAGGGTACGCCGGTCGGCTCTCGTCTCGTCTGAGGAACGGAAAATCCAGAAATCTTCCTATAACTCTGCTAGAATCCCAATAAAAAACATAATACCACACACCGAGAGACCACACACACACACCCAACCACACGACCCGCAAAAACACACGGGGCACGCACACACACACACACACCCCAACAAACACACACACAAACAACAACAAAACAGACCACACACACCACACACCGTCTCAACTTTACGAAATTGGAAAGTTTGCTAAAAACACTAAAAAAGGGATCAAATGAGACCGGAACTCCTCTGGTGCACTTTGTAGTTTTCTCATTGAATATGAGGCAAAAACCCCAACAGAAACACAAAGTTACAAATGAATGAAAAACACAACCCCCACACACCAAAATACCCTACACCCACCCACATCCAAATTACAGAGACACCCACAACAACACCACCTACAAACCACACCAACACACCCACCAAATAACACACACACACACACAACTGACATACACACACACACAAAACAACTACACCACACACACACACACACACCACCACACACAACGCAACATCACCAAAATAAACCACCAAACACGACAATCCATAGAGTCACACTTGTTGCTACAAAAAGGGTTTCGTAGCGAAACAACGTGTTGAATAATATTTAATAATAAAAATAATAAATAAATAATAATACGCAGGAAAGAAATCTTTTCTTAACAAAGGTCTAAGTCCTAAGTTTAAGCCGTTTCAAAAACGGGAAAACTATGTCAAAATCGGAGGGAACGGGGGAAGGAAAACACCCTCAAAAACGTGTGGGAAGGTGGGGTTCCCCACTGTCGGGATTTTATGGTAGTTTAAGGAACGGGCAGGAGACTTATATTAAAGATTACATTACCTGAGTGATCCCAGAGCGGCGGGAGACGGGGGGACCCCACTGACGCGTTAAAAGACACTTTATTCAGCGGATTTGTTCCCTGTTACAGAGTCTGTCTTTGTCTTTGATTGGAGATTAGATAGTAAGAGGAACGAGAGGCGACGGTGGAGGAAAGAAGGGAACGGGGGAGCGTCACCCCCCCCACCCCCCCCTCCCCCGTCGTCGTCTCGGGGGGGGGGCCGCGTGGGAATTTGGGACAGAGGGGACAGGGACTGCTGTGCGTGTCCAGTCCGGTGTCACACCGAAGTCCTAGGGGCTCCTCGCTGGCCGGTGTCCTGCTACGACACAAGACTGCAAAACACATATACACACCGCTGCAAATATCAAAAACAGGAAATTCCAAAACACCCAAACACCACACCAAACCACAGACCAACCAAACAGGGAGGATTAAACCACACACAAACACACAACCACAACCCAGAGGGGGGACACAACACAGCTAAACACCCAAACCCAACAACACACACACCACCCCACCACCAACACAACAGGGGATAAACACAACACACCAACACACACACACCAAACAACAAAACACAACAACACCCACCCCACACACCCACACAACACCACACCCACACAAAACAGGGATAAAAACACACACACAACCCACACACCAACATAAAACTGAAAACAAAAACACACACACAGAGGGGATACACCACTAAAACACACTCAAAACACAAACACACACACCACATCACACACACCCACAAACCACCGGGATAAAGAATAACACACACCAACCAAAAACACACCAACCATAACACTAAACCACAACCACACACACACCACCACACAGGGTAAACCCCACCATCACAGCAAAAAAACCCAAACCACACAAAACGAAAAACACCCACACACACAGGGGGATAACACTAACACAACACTCCAAATATACACAAAACACACCACCAAACACACACACACAAAAACAACACACCACCAGATAAACCACATATAAAACCAACCACAGGATGTAGATTGTGATGATGGACGTCCAAACCGGTCAGTAGACGGCGACGGCGAGCTGATGAAGGAGGACGCTGGGTTGGGGAGGAGGATGGAGGGGGTGGAGAGGGGGACAGAGGACGAGGTGGGGGAGTGGGGTGGAAGGGGTGGAGGGGCGGGGGGGGATGATGGGGGGGGGGAAGGCAGGAGGCGAAGGCTACGGCCGCCGCCACGGTCAAAACAAAAAACCGGGACTGGTGGCGAAGGGGGGGGGGGCCGGCGAGAGGAGGGGAGGAGCTGCTCGGGCGAATCAAAGGCGGGGACACGCCAGGAAGGAGAGTCTGCAGGAGAGATGGGGAGGGAAGGAGGTGGGAGGGAGGGGGAGAGAGGAGAAAGGATGAGAGGGGGGGTACCAAGGCCGTTACCGAATGGCCCGTTACGAGGAAGGTCTCGAGGGGCCGTAACCGAGGAGTTAACGAGGGGGGGAGTACATCCACGACCCTGTACCCCTACCAAAGAAAACACGGAAAAAGGTTTTGCCATACAAGTTTATGCGTGGTTTCAGCGCGGACAGCCGACAAGAGGACAGACAGGACAGACAGAGGGAAGACATGGGACAGACAGAAGAGGGACAGACAGAACCGTACAGGGGACAGACAGAAAGACAGGGGGACAGACAGAGGACAGACAGACAGGACAGAGGGACAGACAGACAGACAGACAGAGGGACAGACAGACAGACAGAGGGACAGACAGAGGGGAAGCAGACCAGACCAGACGCGGGACAGACAGACAGAAAGAGGGAAGACAGAGAGACACGTAAGGACAGAGGGTACCAGACAGATAGAGGGGACAGAGAGGGACAGACATATAGAGGAACAGACCCAGAGAGACAGTCAGGACAGAGGGACAGACAGATAGAGGGAACAGACAGACAGACAGACAGCGGGACGGAACACACAGGACAGAGGAAAGCAGACAGAGGGAAGACACACAGACAGAGGGACAGGACAGCAGGACAGACAGGACAGAGGACAGGACCGACAGAGGAACAGAACAGAAGGGACAGACAGCCCAGACGGGACAGAAGTACGGAAGAAGGACAGAGGGACAGTACGGACAGAAAGGACAGAGGACAGGACCGACAGAGGGCGACAGAAGAGGGACATTGCCACTAACTTTTCTTACAGCTGTGATGCGGTGAGGCTGAAGGTCAGAGATACAGACGCGGGGGCAAAACCCGCTTACAGGAACCTCAATTAAAAACTCTTTAAAATCGATCCACCCCCCGGGGGGGGGGGGGGGGGGGCCCCCCCCCGGTGCTTTAAAGGCTCCGTATTCTCGCCCGCCGGTTTGTAGCGCTACTTACTGCTGAAGTTTTTGCTCCGGTCCAGTCGGAGAGACAATCTACTGCAGTGAGTTTGCTCTATTTCAGAGGCAGCTCTTCAAGGAAGGATCAGCTGTGATCAGACATGATGAAGGGGTTTTCAACGTCTGTGTCCCCGGTGAAAGAAGAAGACCCGATACGGACCACTAATAGGAACAGAGGAAAACACGTGATAAAACAGGGGCCAATATAACGATTCGGGGTGCTTGTGTTGCAACATTGAGGAACCACCGTGTTGATAACGGGGTCCAATATTTAAGATTAGGGGTTGAACTATGAGGGAAAGGAACCCGTGATAAAAGGGTCATCTCCCTGGTTCGGGCGGCAACATATGAGGGAAAACACGTGTAACAGGGTCCAACTATCAAGGTTTTAGGGCTGCAAACATTGAAGGAAACAGTGATAACAGGGCCAAATATGACGGTTAGGGCTGAAAAAATATGAGGAAAAAACACGTGATAACAGGGTCCAATATATCAAGAGTAGGGGTGCCAACCATATGAGGAAAACACACGCTGAGGAAAAGGGTCAATATCACGGTTAGGGCGCAACATATGTAGGAAACAGTGAAAACAGGGTCATAGTAGATTAGGGCTGAACATAGAGAAACACGTGATAACGGGGGCAATATCGCGATTAGGCTGCAACATATGAGGAAATAAGTGATAACAGGGTCAAATGTCGCAATTAGAGCTGCAACATGTGAGGACATACGTGAAAACAGGGTCCAATTTCTCGATTAGGGCTGCAACATATGAGGAAATACCTGATAACAGTGTCCAATACCGTGATTAAAGCTTAACAATATGAGGAAATACGTGGTAACAGTGTCCAATATCTCGATTAGGGCTGCAACAAATTGGGTGGTTCACTGCTGGCTACACGTTAGCATCAAAAACAACAAAGGCTGTCGGTTGAATGCTGTTTTGAGCTAACGTTAGCAACCAAACAGCCATAGATAACGTTTCTACTCCCATCTTCTGTTACGGTTAGTACTGTGAAAACTTTCTTATTTCATGGATTATGCCGTGAATCATATATATTTGAGCATGCACGACTCACATCTGCACTTGACTCACATCGG
>NC_045738.1:30089177-30100369 GCF_008692095.1 Etheostoma spectabile | reverse complement strand
GGGGCGTCAACACTGTCAACAAGCTTTCAGTTTGGCGTTACCAACCGGAGCCCTACACTCAACCTCAGCCCAGAGAACAAAACTGCCAGACTGAAATACAAAAAGGAGTATTTTCCCTTCTGTCCCATCTAACTACAGTTTCATTTCCTTTCTCATCTGCACGATGTGAATGTAGAACACCGGGAGAAGAGGGAACAATCATGTGCGTCTGAATAAATGATGATGGATAGATTGAGGGTGAAAATGCAATAACGCAAACGCATATTAACGCGCCGCTTTCGCTGCAGGCTGCGGAAAACCCAGCGTCCGCCTCTGAATGAATACAAATTGAGCTTTTTGAAAAATGCATGAATGAAGATTTATTATCTGCTGCAGACTCTCTGTGGGCGGCAAATACATCAAAACAGCTGGGAGGGAGAGCCCGACCGATATATCGGCCGATATATCGGCCGATATATCGACCGATATCAGGCATTTCCCAAACTATTGGTATTTAGTTTTTTTTTAAAAACTCATTCATCAGAGTCATTTATAATGATAAATACGTGATTCTGTTAAATTAATATTTATAGTCTGTCCACCAGAGGACGCTCTACCACGTCCCTGTTAGTGATGGTGTTGCATAGTCTGTCCACCAGAGGACGCTCTACAACGTCCCTGTTAGTGATGGCGTTGCATAGTCTGTCCACCAGAGGACGCTCTACAACGTCCCTGTTAGTGATGGCGTTGCATAGTCTGTCCACCAGAGGACGCTCTACAACGTCCCTGTTAGTGATGGTGTTGCATAGTCTGTCCACCAGAGGACGCTCTACAACGTCCCCGTTAGTGATGGCGTTGCATAGTCTGTCCACCAGAGGACGCTCTACATCGTCCCTTTAAATATACAGTATATGGGCCCATATATAAGAATATCGGATTTTTAAATGACCAGATATTTGTATCAGTCTTAAAAAATCCTGTATCAGTCGGGCTCTTGAAGCGTGATACGTTTTCTTCACTCTGCTGCACTTTGAAGTCCAAAAAATGGTTTCCATCCCTGAAAAAAATCCACTCACTGTCCACACAGAAGAAGTCAAGCTTCAGTGGATTGGAAGTTTTAAATCGGGACAAAAAACAAAATCATAAAATGTCAATTTAACTTCATTTAATTCATTAATTCAGGACAATGCGCATTGATAAACAAGTGTAGCAGAACATGTAAATGTGCCAGATTGTAGCCCGAGGGCTAATTTCCATCTGCAGTCCGTGCTGTTTGTCCTGCATCTTACGCCTGGCCTGGTCTGGCCTGGCCTGGTCTGGCCTGGCAGAAGAGTTCCATCCATCAAATCTTACGTGTAACAGGTTTGACTGAAATGATTTTATTTATTGGTTTTGGCGAGATTAGATCGACTGGAATGTTACGATTTAACATGACAACTGAGGTTTTGGCTCAAACTAAAAATAAAAACACGTCGTCTAGAAGTTGAATAACTAAAAACTAGAAACTAAAACTGTTAAGAACACAAATAAGTACACAGCGTCAGCAGTGTGTGTGTGTGTGTGTGTGTGTGTGTGTGTGTGTGTGTGTCTCCCTGCGTTTGAAGGTGCGTGTCTCTCAGAACCCTGTTATAGAGCAGAACGTATGTCTTTTTGTTCACAAGCGGATGTATCTTGGGAGTGTTGGGTCCTGTGGGCTCTCTTGGGGCGTGCGGTGTGTGGTGTGTGTGTGTGGTGTGTTGGGTGTGTGTGTGTGTGTGTGTGTGGTGTGTTGTGTGTGTGGTGTGTGTGTGTGTAGTACCCGTTCCAGAGGGTCGTCTGTGCCGCGAGCTCTTTGGCATCATCCAGCAACACACACAGCGTGTCTGGGATGTAGTGCTCGACCGTTTTGACGGGAATCACCCTGCCACACACCCACACACGCCCCACACACTCACACACACACACCCACACACACACAACCACACACACCACACCACACACACACACACACACCCCCACAACACACACACACACGCCACACTCCCACACACCCACACAAACCCACACTACGGTAAACCCTATATTCAGTACGGTGTTTCCCACTGATTAGAAAGCAATTTGTTGCTTTGGGGGGGGGGGGGGGCAGCGTCAGTGTGGCGTAAATACTCATATTGCATATTTGTGACTAACATCATGCATCATTTGCTAAAGCATATATAATCTATATATAGATATATAGTACTATACTATAATATATACTATATATATAATATATAATTGTAGGGTCAGTGTGTTGTGTGTGATGTTCAGTGTGTGCGTCAGTGTTGTGTGCCAGTTTGGCGCGTGCATGGTTGTGTGTGGGGTAGTGTGTGTGTGTGCAGTGTGTGGTGTGTTTGGTTATGGTGTGTTTGCGTGTGTGTGCGTGTGTGTGTGTGTGATGATGTGTGGTGTGTGTGTGTATTGTTGTGTGTCGTGTGTGTGTGTGTGTGTGTGTGTGTGGGTGTGTCTGCGGTGTGTACCTCTTTAGACCAGCAGCAGCTGCCCGTCCTGTCCAGGTGTGGAGTAACAGGTGATACTCGGCCAGGGGGAACCATAGTTCTTGCGGCAGTAGAAGTCCAGACTGACCACCGGCCGGGAGATCTACTCTCTGCATGGGACAGCAGGCGGCTCGGACAGGGGGGGCTACGGGGTAGACAGGGGGAACACACACCGGTCCCGGGTCCTCTGATGATGAGATCCTCACACAACACACCACACACAACACCACACCACACCCGGCAGGGTTAGTGCCCACTTCAGTAAGGTTAAAAATACCAACGAGAACAGTTACAGTAAGAAACCGCAACTGTACAAAAGTAGTCAACATGTACCACAACCTTATTTTAGATTTTCTCCGCTTTCCCCCCCCAACACAGACACACCACCCACAACACACACACACACACACAACACGGTTGTGCTCATTAAAGTACACACACCTTATTCATAGGCACGTTACAAGCGCTTTACATTGTGGTAAAAATACAACGAGGAACATCAAGTAAGAAAACAACAACATCCAAAGGACAAACAGCAGGTTTTTAAAACAACATTATGTTCAACCGAGCACCACACAGACACACGACAACACACCACAACACCACACAACACACACACACACACACAGACGAGACAACCATTTCTACCAGACAGAGACACACACAAACACCACACAACGCCCACACACACAACACCACACCCACACACACCACACAACACCAACATACAATGCAGAGACACCCAACACACACACAGACGCACACAACCAGAACAGACACACCTTACAGGTAGACACAGCCACACACACACCACACACTTACAGACAAAGACACACACTCCATTTACAGGACAGAGACACACACACACACGCACACAAACACAACACACACACACAGAGACCCACTATCACCGTACGATATAGTTCGGTGTTAGCCGTCCGTAAACAAAGACCCAGCTGTAACTCAACCGTGACGTACAAACATAATATCCAGACTCTGCTAATTCGTCAATAATCAAACTGCATCACACACCCACACCACCAACACCCACAACACACACACACCACCCCAACACAACACCCACACACACACACACACACCAACACACACACACCACACACTACAACACCAGCAGTATTCAACATGTCATCATGGCAGATTCCTTTGTGTCAACACACAATACGAGCGTTCTCTAAAAAACTGAAGCGCCGCCGACAAAGTGGCTTTTAGTGATTAAATGTTAATTTATTCTGCTCGTGTTGCATTCATTCATTCATTAATTTATTAATTAATTTATTAATTAATTCAAACGGTGCTTTCAACATCAGTGTAGCGCATCACTGTCAGTGCTGTCCGTCTATCATTAGGGGGCAAAGCCTGATGGGTCCAGGCCCAGGGGGTCCAGGCCCGAGGGGTCCAAGTCCAAGGGGGAAAAGCCTGATGGGTCCCGGCCCAGGGGGTCCAGGCCCGAGGGAGAAAAGCCTGATGGGTCCAGGCCCAGGGGGTCAAGGCCCGAGGGGTCCAAGCCCGAGGGGGAAAAGCCTGATGGGTCCCGGCCCAGGGGGTCCAGGCCCGAGGGAGAAAAGCCTGATGGGTCCAGGCCCAGGGGGTCCAGGCCCTAGGGGGAAAAGCCTGATGGGTCCAAGTCCGAGAGGTCAGAGCCTGAGGGGTCCAAGCCTGAGGGGGCAAAGCCTGATGGGTCCAGGCCCAGGGGGTCAGAGACAGGGGGGTCCGAGCCCGGGGAGTCTGAGCCATGCGGTTCACACACCATGTGGTTTTTTCTTGGGATTATTTTTCGGCGCTTCACATGTGCGACTGCAAGAATATCAAGTATCGACTTATACGGCCACGACTTTATTTTAGATTTTCACACTTTTAATTTAAGCATTCACACGACACGCTGAAGTCAGAACACACACACACACACACACACACACAGGGAGGAACAACCCACGGACAGGCCACTACAAATGAAACCCACACACCACACCACAACAACAGAAACACCACACACACAGCACGGAGCGAGGGTGTAAGCAGCACAAGCACACAACCTAACCACACACACACCGACACACAACACCCACACACACACAACACACAGCACACACAAAAACACACACACAGCACACACACACACACACCCCGGAGCACCCACACACACACACACCACACATACACACACACACCACACACATGAACACCACACCACACACCCACACACCACACACACCGGCACGGACACCCACGCAAACGACACACATCACACACAGCAAAGGGGAAGGGGGCCCTGACCAGCCCACGTACACAGCGCCCACACAGCACACACTCTGAACCCTTCTGAATTGTTCAGAGTATGTTTCCATGGGCGTCATCACAGAGGACTGCCAACTATAAGTACGATACATAGATCTGGATTTCTAAGTGGCGACGACACAGAGAAAAGCTGACTCAACAAATTTAAAAGTGCTGCATATTAGGCTTTTCCCCTTTCCTTGTACGGTTATATAGCGTGTTTTGTGCATGTAAGTATTTGATGAAGAGTGTACAAACACCATAGTAAGAATAATGATAATGTTGAAACGTCCAGAGCCTGGGGAATTATAGAGTGAAACGCCAAGGAGTTCAGTTGGGGGAATGATATGTTAATGAGAGGGATAGAAACTCTATAGGCATGGGTGAATTGAGAGGGAAACACCAGAGCATGGGGAATTGAGAGTGAAACTAGGCGCGCGCGAGAAATGTGGAATGAGAGATGCAATGAGATGGGAAAAACTCTAGATCGGGAATGGGCGATGGGAGAAACACCCAAGTATTGGTTACAATAATAAGTTAAAAAACCAAACAATATAGGCAGGGGACATTCGATTGGATAAACGTGCTAAAGGCGAGGGGGAATGAGAAGTATGGAAACGCGAGAGCAAGGTGAGTAATAATTACATAGCTGAATACTATGGAAAACGCCAGAGCAGGGTGGGACTGAGAGAAAGGAAAACTCTACATAGGGCAATGGGTAATGAAGGGGCCAACGCCCGAGCAGGGGAATACGAGAGTAACGCTAGAGTCACGTGTCCTCGAGGGTAGAAACACCAAGCAAGAAGAAGGTAATGCAGAGGGAACAAACATCGCAGTGAGCCAGAGGGGTAATGAGAGGGGCAAGTTGAGAGTGGAAACCGCTAGAGCAGTGAACTGTAGGGAGAAACCCAGAGTAGTGTGAAATTGAGGGAACGCATAGCAGGGAATGATGAGGTAAACGCGAGAGTCATTTGGACGATAGGGAAACGCGAGAGCGAATGTTAATGACCTGGAAGTAATATGGCGGAAAGGCGCCAGGAGCCAAGGGTAGATGTCGATTTGAAACGCTAGAGCATGGGTAATGAATAGGAAAACGCCAGAGCACGGTCATGAGGGTGAGAACGCTAGAGCAGAGGGGAATCGAGAGGGAGAAACACCAGAGCATGGGAAATATGAGTGGAACACTCCAACATGGGGAATGAGAGGGTCAATAAGGGAAAGAACGCTGAGTGCAGGGGGACTGAGAGGGAAAACACCAGAGTACGGTGAATTGAGGTGCAAAAGCTCTAGCAGGGGGAATGAAGGGGAACGCGAGGAGCAGTGGACACTGAGACTATGCTGTAAAGAGGTTGACAAAAGCCATAGGCAGGAATGAGATGGGAGAACGCCAGAAGCAGGGGTCATGAGTCAAGGAGAGAACACCAGATTATTGGGAATGAGGAAACGCTTATAGCGTAGGGGGGATGAGAGGTGGAAACGCGGACTGGGGAAGTTGAGAAGTTGGAACCGCGATAGCGAGGGGGAATTAGATCTAATAAAACATAGTGGAAAAAAGGGCGCCGTATACATGGGGGGAATGACGATGTTAAACGCAGAGCAGAAAAGGGAATGAGACGGGAGCCACACCAGAGTAGGAGGATTAGGGAAAACGCTATAAAATCAGGTGGAATGAGAGGTGAAACTCTCGAAGCATGGGGAGGGCGAGGGAAAACGCCAGAGCAGGGGGAATGAGAGGGGGAACTGCTAGAGCAGGAGGAATGAGAGGATAAACACCAGAGCAGGAGGAAGAGCAGGGGGAATGAGAGGGGAAAGAGTGTAAATTGTAATTTCCCCTTATTATTATTATTATTTTTTGATATTATTTTTGATACATTTAATGGCGTTTGAATTTAATTATCACAACACAAACTCCTTTATGATTGGACCCCCCCTGTGGCTCGTGGTCCTACCTGCTCCGGGGTAGAAGGGGCTGCTGAGGCGCGGCGGCGGCAGCGTCCTCATGGGGGGGTACGCGTCCCCGGCCCCGCCCACCATCCCGCCATCGCTCCGGTGCAGGAGAAACGTCCCGTTCCCCCCGGCTCCTCCTCCGTTTCCTCCTCCTCCTCCCTCGCCGCCGCCGCCGTTGTTGTTGTTGTTGTTTCCAAGGTAACCGCGGCTGTTGTAGCGCCTGCCGGCCACGCCGCCCTCCTTGACCCCGGCCGGTTTGGCGAGCGTCACCTCGAGGGTGGCGCCGTCGATCTGCGCGCCGTTCATGAGGCTGAGCGCGGTGACGGCGTCGTCGCGGCAACGGTAGTGGACGAAGGCGTAGTCCGTGAGCTTCTTGACGCGCTCCACCGAGCCCGGTTTGAAGCGGGAGAACTCCTGGCGGAGCGTCTCTTCGCTGGTGCTCAGCATCAGGTTACGCACCTGCAGACGGACGGGACGGCGTTACACGTGCAACACAGGCATGTAGCAACATGTAGCAACACTGGTATGTAGCAACACACAGGCATGTAGCAACACACAGGCATGTAGCAACACACAGGCATGTAGCAACACACAGGCTTGTAGCAATACTAGCATGTAGCAACACACAGACATGTAGTAACACTAGCATGTAGCAACACTAGCATGTAGCAACACAGGCATGTAGCAACCCTAGCATGTAGCAACACTAGCATGTAGCAACACAGGCATGTAGTAACACAGGCATGTAGCAACACTGGTATGTAGCAACACAAAGGCAGGTAAGCAACCGCCGCTGTAGCAACACTAGCATGTAGCAACACCGCATGTAGGCCACTGAGCAACACGGGAATGTAGAAAAACTTAGCATGTAGAACAACAGGCCTGTAGCAAACTAGCTTGTAGAAAAGACCATCCGCAGTAGCAACACGGCAATGTCGCAACACAGGCTTGCAACACTAGAATGTAGCAACAGGCCAGTGCATTGTAGCAACACAGTGCATTAATCTACACGGGCATGTAGCCAAACAGGCATGTATCAACACAGGCTGTAGCATCACCACACTAAGCTAAAGATAGCAACCCTAGCTGTAGCAACCAGAGGCATGTAGCAAACAAGAGCTTGTAGCAACACTAGCATGTAGCAACACACGGCTATGTAGCACACTAGCATGTAGCACACAGGACATGATAGCAAGAAACACAGGCTGTAGCAACACAGGATATGTAGCAACACTAGGCATGTAGCAACCAGGATGTAGCGAACACAGGATGTGGCAACAACACAGTACGAGCAACGGCATGTAGCAACACACGGCATTAGCAACCCAGCTAGGGATGTAGCAACACTAGCATGTAGCAACACAGGCAGTAGCAACATAGCATGTAGAAACACTAGCATTGTACACCACAGGCAGTGTAGCAACCAGACATGAGCAACACTAGGCATGTAGCAACAAGGATGTAGCAACACAGGCTATGCGCAACACTGGTATTGTAGCAACACCCGGAGTAGCAACGCAGGATGTAGCAAACAGACTGTAGCAACACTGCATGTAGCAAGCAGTGCAACATAGGCGCATGTAGCAACACGTAGCAGTAGCAACACAGGCATGTAGCAAAACTAGCATGTAGAACACATAGAACACAGCATGTAGCAACACACGCTGTAGCAACTAATAGCATTAGCAACACAGGCAAGTAGCAACAACCGGAATGTTTAGAAAAAACGAGGGAGCACATACTGTCAGCTACACACACGGCATGTAGAGAAACACAGTAGGGCAGTAGCAAACACTAGCATAGCCCTAGCAACACACGGCATGTAGCACCAGGGAATGTAGCAACACGTGGCCATGTAGCAACACTGGCATGTAGCAAAACACTGGCTAGAACAATGGCATGTGCATAGACACGCCTGTAGCACAACAGGCATGTCGAACACAGGCATGTGCTACAACAGGCATGTTGTAGCAAACAGGCATGTAGCAACACACGGCATGTCGTATAGCAACACACAGGCATGTAGCAACACAGGCATGTAGCACCACGACGGGAGAGGAAGAGAGGGGAGACAGAGACAGACCGGAGAGAGCCACACAGGGATGTAGGAAGGATGACGGAGAGAGGGGAGCGCAGTAGCGACGGACAGGAATGTAGCAACACTTTTTTTATTGATAAGATTTTAACACAGCAGAGGGAGAGAGATGATCGGACACAGAGAGAAGAAGAGAGAGCGAGAGAGAGAGAGAGAGCATTTGCGCTTGTGAGTGAGAAGAAGTCTAAACTTACACACACACACACACACACACCACACACAACACCACCACACACACAACACACACACACAAAACACACCAAACACACACACACAACACCACAACACCACACACCACACACACACAACACACACACACACACACACAACACACAAACCTTTGTTATCTGTGGCCGCCCTTGCTAAAGCGCTAATTCCGGCTTTTTGTGCGCCCTGAGACACCATCTCTGTCTCTCGGTGTAAAAGCACTCCACAGTAATGACTCCTGCAGCGAGTCTCTCAACCCCCTCCCCCTGCTAGCTTACCCTTATTTTATCTCCCTCTTTCTCACTCTCCACTCTTCCATCTCTCCACCTGTCTGATCATGAACCATCCTGCCGAGTCTTCAGACAGAGGCCACCCTTCATTCTGAGAGCGTTACCGGCTTTAGACGGGTTCACACTGCGGCTCAGAGGGTTTTTTTGGGGACAGAAGACACAACCGTCCCACCGGGACTCAGTTTATGAATGGACTCCATAGCTGTATTAAACAGTAGAAAACTCCTCAGACCCGTCCCCTCGGTTCTGATCTGGAGAGGCTCGTTTTAGGGATGTTACGATCAGCTTTATCGGCCCCCGATCTGATTTTTAAAACATCGAATGAGACGAAACTGAGACGCGATCCGATGTTTGTGTTTAGTGGCGTAAGCATTGGGATTTAAAAGAAATAATTTTTTTATTTCTGTTTATTTAAAGCTGGTTTTTGATGCGTCGTCAAAGACAGAAAGTACAGAATCCAACGGTGTTCAACTTGTTTTTCACCCAGACATTTCATAAGAAGACATTTCAACCCTCATGTTGTCCTGGGGTCAAATTTGACCCGTTTCCAAGTTGTTGTTTTTTTTTTTCTTCCGAAATATGGGAGGTCGAAAATGTCGAACAAGGAGACAAAACACTGGGGACAAAGCCTAAAAAAATATTGTAAAAAGAGACACAAACTACAAAAAAAACACAAAGTAAGTGTCAAAAACTTTGGAATAAAACGACAAAAGTAGAGAGAACAAGACAGAGAAAGACAGACAGAGAGCTAGACAGACAGACAGAGAGAGAGAGAAAGAGAGAGAATGAGAGACAGAAAAAGACAGACAGAGAGAGAACAAGAGACAGACTGAGACAGACGACGCGACTAGGGACCAGACAGCAGAGGAGACAGACAGAGAGAGAACAAGAGACAGACAGAGACAGACAGAGAGCTAGACAGACAGACAGAGAGAGACAGACAGAGAGAGAACAAGAGACAGACAGAGACAGACAGAGAGCTAGACAGACAGACAGAGAAAGACAGACAGAGAGAGAACAAGAGACAGACAGAGACAGACAGAGAGCTAGACAGACAGACAGAGAGAGAGAACAAGAGACAGGAAAGACAGAGAGACAGAGTGAGAGAGACAGAGACAGAACGAGAGAGAGAGAGACAGACAGAGAGAGAGAGGACAGACAGAGACAGACAGAGAGAAAGAGAGACAGACAGACAAAGAGCGACAGACAGAAAGACAAGAGAGAGAGAAAGAGAGACATCTCACTATGTGCCTGGTGTGTTTTTGCTGTGACTGAGAAGTCTGAAAATCACACACGCACACGCACACACACACGCACACACACACACACACACACACACACACACACACTTACATAAAGGACTCTGACGCGCTGCATGACCTCCTCGTCCACGTCTTTCTCCGGCTCGGCCCAGTCCACCTGGATGGAGTGACCCCACAGCTGGAAGGTTCCTGTCCAGCGCGGCGGGGGACAAACAGCCGTTAACAGGGACAAAAGACCTTCTCCACACGTCAATAAAAAGACACTTTCACTCACAGCTGGACACCCCCCAGTCCTCCTGGACGGCAGGAGGACCGGGGGGGTCACACTTCATAACAACAGTTCATCATGTCCTGCTTTGTGTTACAGAAACAGTCAAAACATCTGGGTCTGGTCTCCAGCCTCGTGGTGAATATTCTTTAGAAATTAAAGTTAAAAGTTTGTTGATCTTTGAAAAAGGTGTCGCTGCATTATTATGCCATTCTCTTTTTATTAGAGACACACACACACACACACATATATACACACACACACATATATAATGCACATACACATATACACTGTTCATACATACATAACACACACACACGCACACACACACAC
>NC_045738.1:30068498-30076986 GCF_008692095.1 Etheostoma spectabile | reverse complement strand
ACACATATCACTCACCGGCCACTTTATTGTACACCTGTCCAACTGCTCATTAACACTTAATTCTAAGCAGCCAATCACATGGCGGCAACTCAGTGCATTTAGGGATGTAGACTGGTCAAGAGAATCTCCTGCAGTTCAAACGAGGCATCAATATGGGGAAGAAAGGTGATTTGGTGACTTTGACGTGGCATGAGTTGGTGCCAGAAGGGCGGTCGAGTATTTCAGAAACTGCTAATCTACTGGGATTTTCACGCACAACCATCTCTAGGGTTTACAGAGATGGTCCGAAAAAAAAAAAACATCCAGTGGGCGGCAGTCTGTGGGCGGAATGCCTTGTGATGCCAGAGGTCAGAGGAGAATGGCCGAATGGTTCGAGATGATAGAAGGGCAACAGTGACTCAAATAACCACCGTTCAACCGGTGGGAAGAAGAGATCTCTGAACGCAAGTACGTCCAACTTTGAGGCAGATGCGGCTACAGCAGCAGAAGACCAATCGGGTGCCACTCCTTTCAGCTAAGAACAGGAAACTGAGACTACACATTTGCACAAGCTCATCGAAACTTGGACAATAGAAGATTGGGAAAAACGTGTGCCTGGTCGAGAGTCCTCGATTTCTGTGCGACCGTCGGATGGTAGGGTCAGAATTTGGCGGTCTACAACATGAAAGCATGGATCCATCCTGCCTTGTATCACGGTTCAGCTGGTGGTGGTGGTTGTCATGGTGTGGGGATATTTAGTGGCAATCTTTGGGCCCTTGGTTACAATGAGCATCGTGCAAAGCCACAGCTACCTGAGTGATTGTTGCTGACCAGTCCATCCCTATGACCAATGTACCAACTTCTGATGGCTACTTCAGCAGGTAATGCGCCATGGATAAAGCGGAATCATCACAGAAGGTTTGAACATGACAATGAGTTCGCTGTACTCAAATGGCACTCCACAGTCACCAGATCTCATCCAATAGAGACATTTGGGTGTGTGGTGGAACGGGAGATTCAGCTAAGGATGTGCAAGCCGACAAATCGTGCGGCAACTGTGTGATGCATCATGTAAATATGGACCAAACACCCCTGAGAATGCTTCCAGCACCTTGTGAATCATGCCACAAGAATTGAGGCAGTTCTGAAGGCAAAAGGGGGGTTTCAACAGTACTAGAGGGGTTACCTAATAAAGGGGCCGGTTGAGTGTAAATATTTCCCCCTCTCATTCCCCCTGCTCTGTTGTTTCCCCCTCTCTCATTCCCCCTGCTCTGTTGTTTCCCCCTGTCTGGCGTGAAAACACTGTACACTGTAACACTGCAGGCCTCCTCCATGTTGACATCTGTCCAGTGACTATATTAAACCGAGTATATCTCTTATTTTAAAACAGAGGAGAGGTTGGCGTACGACGCCGTAGCAGCCCTGGGGCCTCAGAGCCAGAAGGTTCTGGGGTTGAACCCGTTGCCGCCGTTGGGTCTAACGTTAGCCGTATCCCCTTGTCGCGTTAACGTCGAGCGCTGCGCGGGGTTACCTGTTGGTGTACATGACGAAGGCGTAGCCGCGGTTCTCTCCGCTGAACTCCATCATCAGCCGGAACTCGTAGATGCGTCCGGCTCTCTCGAACAGCGGCACCAGCTCGTCCTCGTACATGTCTCGGGGGATCTTCCCCACGAAGACCTCGCAGCCCCGGGGGGGGGCAGGGCCCTCCCAGCCTGGCACGCACACACACAGAGAGACAGACACACACACACACACACACAGACAGACAGAGACACACACACAGACAGACAGAGACACACACACAGAGAGACAGACACACACGCACACACACACACACACACACACACACAGACAGACAGAGACACACCAAACACACACCACACACATAGAGAGACAGACACACCACACAGAAACAGAGAGACAGACAACACAACACACACACACACAACACCCACACACACAACACACACACAGACAAACAAGAGACACACACACACACACAACAGACAACACAAAGCCAGACAACACACACACACCACACAGAACAGAGAGAACACACAGACACACAGAGACACAACAGAAACAGAACACAACACACCACACACACACACCACACAAGAACACACAAAACACACACACACACACCACACACACACACACACACACAGAGACACACATAGACACACACACACACACAACACAACAAACAGAGACGACCAAACACAAAAAAAGAGAGAGACACACACAGTTTCAAATGATTCAGTAGTTTGGACAACACACTCGACTGTCCTGCTGTTACAGACTCACAGCGGTGGGAGAAGACCTCTGATTGGTTGATTGGTTGCGTAATTGATGTTAGACCTAAAACACACCTATGATTAATCAAGACACTAAGTACAACCCTTCTGAACCATAGACACACACACACACACACAGACACACACACACACACAGACACACACACACACACACAGACACACACACACACACACACACACACCCCCCCCCTACCTGGAGGCGGTCCTCCGTACTTCCTCTGTCCGTTCTCCTGCATCATGTTGTAGCCCGTCTTCTCCATCAGGGCCAGCAGAGCCATCTCTTTGGCGCAGGACACCTTGAAGTCGTCCTCGCCCCCCAGCGGGCTGATTTTACCCGAGTCCCTGTCCACGGATCCGTCAGAGTCTCTGCCGCCGTCTGTCCAAAAAGACACTTCAGTTAAAACGGTAAAAAAGACGGGAGACACAAGCGTCCCGCTCTAAACTTTATACGGACGAGGAGAATCAGGACAAAGTTGGTAAATACAGGGGACGCTCTACAACGTCCCCGTTAGTGATGGCGTTGCATAGTCTGTCCACCAGAGGACGCTCTACAACGTCCCTGTTATTGATGGCGTTGCATATCTGTCCACCAGAGGACGCTTCACACGTCCCCGTTAGTGATGGCTTGCTAGTCTGTCCACCAAGACGCTCTACAACTCCCCGTTAGTGATGCGTTGCATGTCTGTCCACCAGAGCGCCTCTACAACTTCCCTGTTAGTGAGGCGCGGCAAGTCTGTCCACCAGAGGACGCTCTACAACGTCCCGTTAGTGATGGGCGTTGCATAGTCTGTCCCCCAAGGACGCTCTACAACGTCCCTGTTAGTGATGGCGTTGCTAGTCTGTCCACCAGAGGACGCTCTAACACGTCCCCGTTAGTGATGGCGTTGCATAGTCTGTCCCACCAGAGGACGCTCTACAACGTCCCCGTTAGTGATGGCGTTGCATAGTCTGTCCACCAGAGGACGCTCTACAACGTCCCCGTTAGTGATGCGTTGCATATTCGTCCACCAGAGGACGCTCTACAACGTCCCCGTTAGTGATGGCGTTGCATAGTCTGTCCACCAGAGGACGCTCTACAACGTCCCTGTTAGTGATGGCGTTGCATAGTCTGTCCACCAGAGGACGCTCTACAACGTCCCTGTTGGCAACACTGATTATTTTTTTGTTCAAAGGACTTTAAGTTTCATATCTCAAGTTTGTATTTTTCTACATTTTATTTATCAGAACTTTTACATATTTTGATGCTCTGTTGTGACAATAAAACTACTTAATGTATTATTTTAGTGAGAACTCATAAATTACTACAAATAATTAATGGTAAGGAAATCTGTTCTCTATTGGATTTCAAATATTACCAAATATTCGGTCTCAGGTCTCAGGGCTTATGCAACAGTGAGATGTTAATTGAAAAAAAAGCTATTTTACAAGATCCAAAATAACTATTTGTCTGCCTGTTGTAAGCGATGTTTAAACCACAATTAAGCCCATACAATGTCTTAAATACAGACTTTATAACTTCTGCATCATAATGCCACACGACTGTTATAGCTGCGGGGAAAACAGCCAAAAACCTGCCATCAAAAGACTTTGGAATAAGCTAAAAACCTGCTATAAATTCACGTTTTAGGTTTTTAATGCAATTATTTATGATTATGGCCACTTAATTTAGCTGGCACACAGTTTCAAAGCCTCAGATAAACCGCTGAATTACTATCACTTGGGGGGAAAAAACGTTTTCCCCTAAAGTAGCTACACAATCTGACATGTTGTTAGCTAACTAGCTAGCAAGCTAGCTAGCTTAGCTGGCTAGCTTTTAACTTATGTGTCGTCATTACTGACAATTGTTGCCGATTCTAACAGTTCAAAATGAGACATAAGATATCAAAACACGCATGTTGTCGGTGTAACTTAAATACGGTTTCAGTAAATTAGTTGTCACTGATGTGTAAGTTAGATTTAGGAAGTAAAAACGTTCATGAAGCAAGCTAACCACTAGCTAGCACGGCCGTCAAGGTAGCTGACGTTTATGCTAGCGGGTCTGTAACGTAACGTAACGTCAACGGCAACGTTCGCTTCCCCGCAAAACTTGTTCCAACTGACTTTTAACGGTTAGCTAGCTTATTTAAAAATAACGTTCGTTAATCAGGCGCTTACCGTGTCTGTCTGCCGCCATTTTTTATCTCACAATAAAAAAGTTTTCTTCTTAATCTTCTGAATATAAACCGCCGTTCATGGATAATGTCCGATAACGTCACGTACTTCGATGACAACTTAGTTCGAGAGAAGAAAAAAAACTTACCTAGCAACAAGCTTCAACCAGTAAATACGCGAATTATGATTGGCTTGAAGGCCAGGTCTCTGAGCCAATCAGCACGTTCACGTAGGGCTCGAAAGGCGGGACCACAAGAAGTAATACAAAATTTGATGAAATGATAATAAAAGAAAATTATTTAAAATAGATAATACTAATAACAATTAATTAAAAAAATTAATAATAATAATAAATAATAATAATAAATAATCTGAATGGAAAAACACAGTTACACAGTAAAACACAAATAGGAAGAATTTTTTTTTTTAAAAGTATAAAACATAAATAATAAATATAATCCATAAAAGTAAAAAATATACAAAAAAAAACTGTATTTAATACGTTTTTTTAAATGTTTCTTTACTTCATATTTTATTTTATATTTAGTAAAATAAAATATGAAGTAAAGAATTAAATATAAAATAAAATATGATCAATAAAACGGGCAAAATATGAACTAAAAAAATAAAATAAATGCTAGATTTTAATGATGAAGAACACTTTTTATCAGGACAAATGTTTTCCAAGATTTTATAAATACTTGTCGACCAAGTACAGAGAGGGAAATGTAGTTTTTAATTGTAGTTCCTATGACAAAAGTACAGGAAATCCCGATAATGGGGGAAAAATAGTCGCAAAAAAAATCAAAAATACAATTTTTAAATTTTTATTGGACACATTTTTTACAGATTATGTTCCTATTTAGACAGCAGACCTCCAAAGAGAAGTTCACTATTTATTTATTTATTATTTTTAATTATTTCTCCCGCTGTTTTTCACGTTTTTACGCGGCCATCCAGATGAGAAAAGGCAGCAGGACGCCGAGCGTGGCCGCGCACGCGCTCACGGCGTCGAGGAGCAGCAGCAGGCACGCGCCGAGCACCGCCGTCGCCTTGGCAACGCGCCGACTCAGCAGCAGCTTCCTCGCGGTCTTGCAGAACTGTTGAAAAAGACGAAAAAGACGAAAACTATGAGGATTAATAAATATATATATAATTAGACTTTTCACATTTATTTCAACTCATTTATTTAAATAAATTAACTACTTAATTAATTTAGCAGACGCCGGACGTTTAAAAAAATAATAATTTTTTTTAAAAAGAATTTTAATTAAAAAATAAACATCGTCAAAATTAAAGAAAATATTCAGAATATATAAATTTAAATTAAATTGTTATCAATTAAAAATATTTAACATTAAATAAAACTCACATGAATAGCAAATATTTTTACATTTTTTTTACAATGATAAAAAAACGATTTAATAAAAAACAACATTAAATTACGTTTCGAAGAAATCTTGGAAAGTAAATAAAAAAAATAAAAAATTTAAAATAGACAGAAGTCAAATTAAATAAAAAAAATTATTATTTTGTTTATTTTATTTTTGTATTTTTTTTTTTAAAACTGTTTTTTAAACTTTTTTTTTTAATATTTGTTTTCATGTATGTTTAGTTAATGTTAAATATTTTAAATAGAAGTTGTATATATTTTACTTTGATGATGTTTTTTTTTTTTATACTGTTGAAAAAGACGAAAAAGACGAAAATACTTTTAGATTATAGACTTTATTTAAATTACTTTTATCCCTTTTATCTTTAGGTTCATATGTTAATTTGTATTTTTACATATTTTATTATCAGAACTTTAATATAATAAAATATGTATTTATTTTTTTAATTTTAAATAAAAACAAACATGTCAAATAAAAAAATATATAATAAATTTGAATTAATTGTTATCATTTAAAATATTTAACATTAAATGAATTTACATGATAGCAAGTTTTTAAAAATATAGAAAAAAATAGATTTATTAAAAAACATAAAATGAAAAAAAAAATAAAAATCTTGGAAGTGAATTTATTTTTTTTAATGAAGGCGGCATTCAATTAAAGTAAAAAATTTTGTAAAATATTTTTGGGATATTTGGATATTTCTAATTATTTCATTCTGGACTTTAAAAAAAATAAAATAAAAAAATATATCCATCATCAAACAAAATGTATAACCAACTTCTAATTAAAATATTTTACATTAAATAAACATATATGAATAACAAATATTTAAAAAAAAAAGTTTTAAAAAACAGGTTATAATAAAAATATAATAAAAATAAAAATCTTGGAAAGTAATTAAAAAAAGAAATAAGAAATTTAAAATATATTAAGAAAATTTAATAATATTTAGACCATTTCAAATTTATTTTAATACTTAGCAGACCCCGGATTTAAAAAAAATTATATAATAATAATATTTATCAATAAATAAAACAAAATAAAAAACGATTTAATAAAAAAAAATCTTAGTAAAGTAATTAAAAAATGAAAAAACAGCACTTCAAAAAAATAAAAAATGAATGTAAATATTTGAGAATATTTAGACATTTCAAAGTATTTTAATTACTTAGCACCCTGACTTTTAAAAAACAATATATAATAATATAATTTATCATATAAATTAAAAAAAACGATTTTAATTAAAAAAAACATAAAAAAATAATAATACTATTTTATCAGATAATAAAAAAACATAAAAAACGATTTAATAAAAAAAACTAAAAAAATCTTAAGTAAAAGTAAATAAAAATAAAAATATACAGCACTCACAAAAAAAAAAATTAAAATATTTTTAGAATATTTAGACATTTCAAATTTATTTTCAGTACTTACCCCGGACATTTAAAAAAGAATAATAAAAAATTTTTTAAATTAAACATGAAACAAAATGTAAAAATCTTGAAGAGTAAATTTAAAAAATAGAAAGAAATAAGACAGCATTAAAATTAAATTAAAAAAAATGAATGTAAAAAATGATGACAATATTCAGACATTTCAAGTTTATTTCAAGTACTATATATATATATATATATATATATATATATATATATATATATATATATATTACTTGAAATAAACTTGAAATATATATATATATATATATACACCTGGTAATGTAGCCTGTCTCTAAACTTGTAAACTTTCCACTTCAGCCTCTCAGTCTGTCCTTCCCTCCTCGTCTCGTTAAATCTTTCTCTCCTCCTCCTCCTTTTCCTCCTCCTCTCCTTCTCTCCCCCCCGCTCTACGTCACGCTTTATGAAACCAAAGCTGCAGCAACAACGCAGCTTTCATCGCTGCGACAGAGAGACGCTTAATCCAGTTAGAGAGGGAGGCGGCTGATCTCAGATCAGCATTCATCTGGTAATAAAGGTCACTAAAGGTCACTGAAGGTCACTAAAGGTTACGCTGGGCTGCTGGAGAGAGGCAGGAGCACGAGGAAAGGAAAGACATAGAAAAGAGACGGGAAGGACATAGGAGAGATGAAAGGAAAGGACATAGAATAGAAAGAGAAATAATGGGAGGAAATTGGAAAGGAACTGACATAGACCTATAAGGAAATGACTTTTAGTAGAAAGTGAAAGGTACAGTAGAGAAATTGAAATGGACATGACCTATTAAGCGGAAAGGAAATGTAAATTCATAGTGAGCGAAATGGAATCTGAAATGTGGGAGTTAAAGGTAAAGGAAATGACATAGTAAGTAAAATGTAAATGACAAGTACATCTTAAGTCACTTGCAGGACTTCCCTCTGCGCAGCATTTCCATTACATGTGCTATTTGACTCCTTTACCCGTGAACGTCCCTTTTCCGTCCCGTCACCTTCCCTTCGCCTTGGCCGTACCTTCCACCTTACCTGCCCTTTACATCGCCTCCCACTTCCATTCTTTCTCTCGCCTACCCTTCACGTTTGCCTTTCTTAGCTCTTCCCTGTTACATCCCTTCCCGTTATGCGATTGACCTTTCCCTCTACAATTAGCGTCCTCATCTCCCCTTGCCTTCCACTTCCCCCCCCCCCCTTCTCGGCTTGCCAATTCCCCTTCT
>NC_045738.1:29965653-30068398 GCF_008692095.1 Etheostoma spectabile | reverse complement strand
TTAAAACTGCTTTCACATCCATTATGCTACATTCTTCTTATGTTGAAGTTGTATGTTGTATAGACATAAAGCTGCAACACATGTAATGAAAATTAGCTATCTGAAATAAATAGCGTAGGATATATATATATTTTTTAAATGCATCTCTGAGAAAGCTACTTCACTTGTTTTCAACAATAACTGAGCTAGGGAGAAAGAGCTGATCATTATGAACGGGTCCAGCACGGGTTGGATGGCGGATAATTCAATTCAATTCAATTTTATTTAAAGTATCAATTCATAACAAGAGTTATCTCAAGACACTATACAGATAGACCACACTCCAGAATTTACAAGGACCCAACAGTTCTAGTAGTCTCTTCCAGAGCAAGCAACAGTGCGACAGTGGCGAGGAAAAACTTCCTACACATACACACGTACACACGTCATGTGTACGAAATGTCTGTATCATTACTGCGCTGCATTTTTATGAACTGTGATATTGTGGCCATGGGTCCAGGAACAGCAGCCTCCGTCTCACACGCTGTTACTCTACGACCTGAAGTTAGTTGCATTCAATAACTTCTTCTGTTTTTTTTGGCCGCGATAGCAGCTACCCGCGGACACACTACACAAATACAGGTTTGCCCCTCATACTTAACAATATACAGCTGTGTTAATAAAAAATTAAAACTGTGGACATATGTCAGAAGTGTGGACTGGCGCTGTGTGGCGGGGCTGTGCGGAGAGTAAGAGGAGAGAGAGTAGAGGAGAGATCCAACACAGGCACGGCTTTACAGACGAAATGGGTCATGTAAAGCAAAATCCATGTAACGCATATCCATATAACAACATTGCAGCGGATGCGAGGACATTATGTGCACCGGTGCGTCCTAGAGGAGCTAACAGCTAACAGACGCTAACTAGCACCGACTAGCACTGGTCACTGCTGTTGTCTGAAAAACAACAGACGGGACAAAATGTTGCATTTACCGGTAAACTAGTAAACCTTGAGACCGATGTATAACTGCTATCTGTTGAATTTTCCTCCCGTGACTCTGTCCTCTGTGACTGTCTACATCTAGAAACTAAGCTGTGTGGTGCAGGTAACAACTCTGACAGGCTCATGATCAGACAGTGGTTTACAGAGCGGTAGATTGGCTTTGCAAAAAAACCCGGAGCGTTCTATGAAATGACGCTTTAAAAAAAAAAAAAGAAATTGCTCAATCACGCAAATTTGATCGTGGGAATTTAAAATCGTGATTGCGATTAAAATTCGAATAATTGTGCAGCCCTAATGGGTTATCTTTCATCTCAGGACAGCTCCACTGTCGATTGGAGATGAGAAGTTTAACTGACACGTAACCGCGATCAGAGCTTACACGCTCACACGCTCACATGCTCCACTTAGCACCAACTGCAATTTTTTATTTTAAATGAACAAGCCACTTTGACATTTTTGAACTTTCTGTGACCCCCCCCCCCAACAAAAAATAAAATGACATGACCCTCCCCTATTGTCCTCCGGTGTCCATTCCATAAATACAGAACAGTCCCTTATATTCACCAGCCAGTTTCTTACTTTTTCTGTCTGCTGGTTGGTAACATACAGTGGGTTTATTAGGGGTTGTCTGTTTTTTTACTGAAAACAGCTGAATTGAGGCTGATGAGACCGGTGAGTCAATCAAAACAGCAAAGTTGCCGGCCAGAAAACCAAAACAATGAGCTAAAATATGCTAAAAACTTCTCTGCTCAGCTGAGAGGAATTGCACTGATGGGTGATAATTCTCTGTAGTTTTATTGGGTCTACCCTATTACAAAAAGATTAATTAAAGCTAATTTAAAGACTTTCATTTCTATGACAGCCTTTATATTTGCACTTTTTATATTTGCACTCTTCCCACTTTGTATTGCAACTGCTGGACAGCAATTTCCCTCGGGTTAAATAACGTCTTAACTTTATCTTATAATAATTATGAATCCTAAACACTCACTGTGTTTTATCACAAAGTGATCTGAGCAAAACCACTCCTGAAAGAAAAAAAATGGTCTTTGACTCTGCCCTTACAACAAATACTCTGTCCTGTCTGTCTTGCTATTGTAAATATTGACTGTACATTCTGTAGCCATAGTTATTTTAAAAGAGCTCTCCAGTTTCCCCTCACTAAATCTAAACAAACCCTGAGAAGGCCTCCATCATTTTAACATCTTTTTTTAAATTCTTTGTTTCAGCACACATAATAATACATTTAATCTGCAGTCTAATATTTAAAAAAATGTGTACAGTGTACAGGGGCAGAATCAGGGGCACAGCATTGTTAGCCTGCCAGAGATCTAAGAGATCTTCTCCTCTGAAGTGGGTACTATTTTCTGGTTGTAGCAGCCCGGTACAGGACAACATCAACACCTCAACGCAATCAAGATTCTTGATGCCGTTTCTGGAAGAGAAGAAAGAAAGGTTGTCACGCAAATGAAGGAGAGCACCAAAATGCTTAATAATGAAATCTACAGTACAGGCCAAAAGTTTGAACACACCTTCTCATTCAATGCGTTTCGTTTATTCTCATGACTATTTACATTGTAGATTATCACTGAAGGCATCAAAACTATGAATGAACACGTGGAATTATGTAGCTTAACAATAACGGAATTTATGTCTTATCTCCTAGTTTCTTCAAAGTAGCCACCCTGCAGTGCTTTGTACACTCTTGGCCTTCTCTTGATGAGCTTCAAGAGGTAGTCACCTGAAATGGTTTCCCAACAGTCTTGAAGGAGTTCCCAGAGATGCTTAGCACTTGTTGGCCCTTTTGCCTTCACTCTGCGGTCCAGCCCACCCCAAACCATCTCGATTGGGTTCAGGTCCGGTGACTGTGGACTCCATCACTCTCCTCCTTGGTCAAATGGCCCTTACACAGCCTGGAGGTGTGTTTGGGGTCATTGTCCTGTTGAAAAATAAATGATGGTCCAACTAAATGCAAACCGGATGGGATGGCATGTCGCTGCAGGATGCTGTGGTAGCCATGCTGGTTCAGTATGTCTTCAATTTGGAATATATCCCCACAGTGTCACCAGCAAAGCCCCCCCCCCCCCCCCCCCCCCCCCCCCCCCCCCCCCCCCACACCATCACACCTCCTCCTCCTTGCTTCTTGGTGGGAACCAGGCATGTAGAATCCATCCGGTCACCTTTTCTCCATCGCACAAAGACACGGCGGTTGGAACCAAAGATCTCAAACTTGGAAACAAATCTCTTCTGCTTGTTGCCTCTCCTTAGCAGTGGTTTCCTAGCTCCTATTTGACCATGATGTCCTGATTCGTCTCTTCTGAACAATTGTTCTAGAGATGTGTCTGCTGCTAGAACTCTGTGTGGTATTCATCTGGTCTCAAATCTGAGCTGCTGTTAATTTGCGATTTCTGAGGCTGGTGACTCAGATGAACTTATCCTCAGCAGCAGAGTTAACTCTTGGTCATCCTTTCTTGGGGAACACGTGAGCCAGTTTTGTTGTAGTGCTTGATGGTTTTTGCGACTGCACTTGGGGACACATACAAAGTTTTCGCAATATTCCGGATCGACTGACCTTCATTTCTTAAAGTCATGATGGCCACTCGTTTCTCTTTACTTATCTGATTGGTTTTTGCCATAATATGAATTCTAACAGTTGTCCAATAGGGCTGTCGGCTGTGTATCAACCTGACTTCTGCACAACACAACTGATGGTCCCAACTCCATTAATAAGGCAAGAAAGTCCACTAATTAACCCTGACAAGGCACACCTGTGAAGTGAAAACCATTTTAGGTGACTACCTCATGACACTCATTGAGAAAACACCAAGGGTTTGCAGCGTTATCAAAAAAGCAAAGGGGGGCTACTTTGAAGATACTAGAATATAATCCATGTTTTTCAGTTATTTCACACTTTTTTTCAGTACATTATTCCAAATGTGTTCATGCCTTCAGTGATAACCCACGATGTATATATTCATAAAAATAAGGAAACGCATTGAATGAAAAGGTGTGTTCAAACTTTTGACCTGTATGTAAGAGGTCTAACCTGCTCTCTCAAGGCCCGCATGGATGTGTACTCAATACGCTCTCTCTTTTTCCGGATCCAGTCCGGTTCATCAGGGATTAGTACTGCCAAAACCACCTTAACCAAGATCAGCACATGCTGCAAACACACACAGAGGTAAAAAAAGTCAGGGTGATATTCATCCCCCCCCCACCCCCCCCCCCCCCCCCCCCCCCCCTTACCTCGACCAAAACAGCAAACAACAGAATGTTTGTGCCGCTCATCCCGCCCTCCTGACACAGCATTTGTAACTGTGGTGACAGCAGCAGCAGCCAGCAGTTGGACACAACAGAGACAAAACTCAGGACCTCAAAAGCAATCTGGAACAAAAGACAATGACGTGAGCTGTTTTACTCATAATTGAGGGTGACATACTGGCTACCTCTCAAAGATCTCTGTTCTCTCTGGAAAACACAAGTTGTCCAGAAAGCAGATCAAAAACTAACCGCTATGCCAATTAATTCATTCCCTCTGCTATAACATCAATCAATACTGTTGAATGAAATCACATAATTCAACAAAACTGGTTCTTGCACCATACTGCTCTGTTGAATGTGAATGTGTGTGTGTGTGTGTGTGTGGGTGTTGTGTGTGTGGGTGTGTGTGCGTGTGTGTGTGATGATTGGGTCATGTGTGGATGTTATGGGAGAGAGAAGCATCTGTATACAGAGTGACATGTGACTGCTGCAGTACTAATTTATTGTTTATTTTATTATTTCTTTTTTAATTATGTACATTGTATGATTGTGCACTTTTTTAACTTTAACCCTTAATGGATGGGTTGGTCGTGAAATTGAATTGCCCCTTGGGGACTAATAAAGTTATCTGAATCTGAATCATTTCTTTTGTGCGTTGTGTGTTTTTGTGCTGACCTGCCACACGCCCATGTTGGCTACAGGGGCGTAGAAGGGTTTCCGGAAGAGTTTGCAGATCTTGTAGGCGTCCGTTCGGATCTCCGTTACATTATTGATGAGCAGCAGCACGGCCGTCAGAGGATACACACAGGAGAAAAGACTCAAATACCCAAACTGCACCAGGAGCTCGATGTACTCTGCAAACAAGCCCTGTGACAAAACAAGAAGCTGTGTCATACACTGCCAGAGTGTTTTCTAACCCCTGTTTTGACCTCTTCTGAATGCAGTTACTCACAGGAAAAGCAGGCAGGGTGCTTTGGTTTCTATATTTGTCCTCCTGTGGGTCGTCTTCACTCTCTGCCCTATTGGGGACGCTGATAAAGCGGTCCACCAGGTAGGGTATGACCACCTCGGTCACCTGGTTCACCAGCTGGGTCACTATCAGCAGAGACGCTAAACGCTTCAGACAAACAAATAGAATATGTGAACTTATTTTCACTCAGAGACACTTTGTGCGGAATGAGCTTCCAGGAGAAGTTGTGCATTTCCCCTCAGGTAGTCTCGCTTTGCCAGCTGGTCCACACAGCATGGGAGAAAAACGTGCTCTGGTTTATTGGCATTTCTTTAAACTAGGGCTGTCCCAAACAATTATTTTTTAAACGATTAATCTAGAAATTATTTTTTCCATTCGTCTACTAATCTAATGATCAATTTTTCGATTAATCTTTTATATTAGCGATTATTTTCCCATTGCTCAATTATTAAAAATTTACACAAAACAAATTTCAATAAGGTTCAAATCACTATTTCTTAAAATTGTTTAACACTGCTCTGTTCAAGTAAAATTAATTTGTAGTGTAACCTGAAGCCAGATATAGGCTATCAATCTAACAACAAAATACAAAGGAAGGAATACAAAGGAATACAAAAATAAAAACTTAAACTAAACAGAGCTAGTGCAAAAAGAGTCGCCTGTATTTGCTTTTTTAGTATTTTTTTTTATTTAGTAGCTCTTCTCCCTTTAATCTTACAGTAACAATGTGCAATTGAAACACAACATATGAACTCAAATGTAGCAAGTAGTAGCAACAATGAAACAAATTGACATTTCAACTCACATTCAGGAGGACTACACAAATAAAAAAACAAGTAAAAAAAAATAAATAAGTACAATTTTTCTCTCTCCTTTCTAAGGGAATTATGAGCCCGAGCCCGATTTAAACTCAACAATTTTTTAATAGGTGAGCCGTTATAACTTACGTTGTAAAGGACTTAAAGATATCTAAAAACAATCTGGCCTGATATCGCAATTATCAAAGACAGTGCTACAGATGGGGGAGACCCGGCAGAGTTTACCTCACACTCAAGTCAGTGCAGGACATACTGTATACGGGTGGGCTACGGGAGAAGCTGGAGAGGCATAGGTGAGCAGAACTTTCTGCGTTTTGGTACTGTTATCCTGACTCAGGGAAAATTTGACAGTTAGCCGAATTAGCTATAACCTCAAATAACATTATCTTCCCGGTAAGGCTAAGTGTGGAACAGATCATGCAGTGCCATAAATCCACGTAAAACAGGATTACCATCTGTGCATGCGCATGGCGGATTGTGCATGCAGCACAGATCGGGCACCAACAGTGCCGCTGCAAAATAGCCTCAGGAAGGAACTTGTTTTGGTGGAATGTGTACGTTCAAAAGTTGTTTTAGTTGTGCAACAGAAATCAGATTGGACAGATAGCCTAGCCAGAGATCTGAGGAGCAGTTAACCATAGTCCTCAGAAATCCACCGGAGTTTAATATTCCAACACAAAGAAAGCGGAAGGTGACTGACATACAAAATACATGCATGCGGCGGAATTTCCTGCGGTACCGGAGCAATCACGGAAGTGGAACGTTGAGGATGTAATGTAACAAACCAGAGGAAACAGGCCAGCCAATGCGTCACAGGGGGCGGATCCATAGGTTCAGATTGGGGGAGGTGATAGAAGGAGTCTACAAAATATGGAGACTAAATGGCTAAAATATGGTACTTTTAATGATCTCAGCTGACCTCTGTCTATCGCCAAGACCTGGTAGAACTGACCAGTTAGTTTAAAGATGTCTTCTCCAACCGACCTGGCCAAACTAAAGTAATGCAACACATTACATTACGTTATTGAAGAGTCACGTGGCGCCTGGTCCAGCCCAGTTGTTATGACTCCCAAGCCGGACGGCACTGATAGATGATGCAATGGTTTTAGAAAGTTGAGTGAAGTCTCTAAGCTTGATGCCTACCCCATGCCTAGAGTGGATGAGCTAATCAAGCGTTTAGGCTTTGCCCATTTTGTGTCTACTCTTGATTTTACCATAGGATAGTGGCAGGTTCCTCCACCAAGTAAGCCAATGAAAAGAAGTCTTTTTCTACTCCAGATGGCCTGCACCACTACAAAGTGCTGCCCTTTGTTGTCCATGGAGCACCAGCTATGTTCCAAAGAATTATGGACCAGAGGCGGAGGAGGCATTCACCCTTAAGGCTTTATGCACCGAGCCAGTCCGGAATACACCAGACTTTGGGTGACATGTTCGTTGTTCATGCCGACGCCTCGGGGACCGTGCTTGGAGCTGTGCTATCCCAGGCCAGAGGGGGGTAACAACATCCAATTACGTACATTAGTCGTAAGTTCCAAAAACATGAAAGGAATGATTCTACAGTGGAAAAAGAATGTCTGGCGATTAAATGGGCCCTAATCAAGCTGCGGTACTATCTCATTGGCAGAACTTAAATGGATGGCAACTGCTAAGGACACTAACGCACAAGTCCCACGGTGGTTCTTTGAATTGCAAAACTTTAATTTTACTGTTGTGCACAGGTCGGGAAGAGCCAACGGGAATGCAGATGCACTCTCCAGGAGGGATGAATGCTGGTTTGTGGACGCTCTCAGCCCCTGCCTATGGCTGGAGGAGGGGGTGTGTAGCAAACCAGTCACACCTGCAGCCCATCAGGTTATCAGGGGAAGAGCCAGCCCAAGGACTCATGGAATTGAGGGAGGAAAAAAGTCCCAGCGAGGAAACACTGCAGGAGTTTATTGTTCATTAAGGATATTGGCTGGAAAAAGGACTGACCTCTCTCTCTGCTTTAAATCCTTCCAGGACAAGCCGGCTGAAGACTGACAAACCCCGGATGGGAGAAGAAGTTAAAGTTTGTTCCACTGGCCTGTTCCTGATCTAAGTTATTAAAGAACACTTAATGTCAAAGCCAACTGTCTCTGAGTCAGCTATTTTCATTGGGAATCAGGCTTTCAAGTCCCCTGGATCGCTACCCCTCTGTTAACTCTTTCAAGAATAGCTTAGACACATTTTCTTTTAATCATGAAATCAATGTGCTTCAAATTTGTTTATAACATTTTTGTTTTTGTGTTGTTTGAGTCTGAAATAGAGGATTTTATATCCTGTACCAGAAAATGTTCAATACATTCTAATAAATTAGAGAGCTTTTTTTTATTTTATTACCTTACATTTTTTGGTCACACTTCAACTTTGCACTCATTCTAAAAGGAACTGATTTTAGACATCACAACAGATCAGTTTATGAAGAGCACTGCTCTATTGTGGTTCCAGACCTCTGAATCGCCGCCCACATCTCAGACTTATCAAGCGACCTAAATATTCCTGGTGTTGTGCTTTGTAGTCACAGTTAAAAGTGGGAATCTTCCTACATAGCCATCCAGCTACCTAGCTTCATTCAGGAAAATGGCAACATACAAAATGGCAACAAGTGTAAGCGACATTGACACAGTTGTAAAGATTTACAAAAGTCCACCTACAGAAATAATTACTCTAAAATCAATCAATTTGAAGTATATAAAAATGAAAATGTTATTTGGCCCAGCAAACACTAAGTTATCTTTGCTGTCAACTAGAAATAAAGCAGCAGGACGGTCACATCACTTGACGCAAAAGAAAACAAATAACCCTTCTCACAGCAGGAATATATGGCTAATATGAAAACAGTATCACGTTAAATGCATTGCTAAATAACTCTCCCTGCTTGAACACTTTACAGATACCAGTGGAAGAAGTGTAGAGCTCAGCTGTTACCTTGCGAAGCAAAGGCACATCCTGCTTGAAGAAGGCAATGTGGAAGAGAACTGCAAAGTTGTTGAAGAAGGTGAACTGGGGAGAGAGAGACAAGAGCCTGGTTAAAAAGCCTGCTGGGTAGGATGTAAGAGCTAATGGAGAGGAGAGTAGATGAGAGGAACTAACCACCAAGACTTTGGCTGTCAGATGGTTCTCGAAGGCAGACTCTTCTCTGTGGTTCTCTAAAGGGAAATATAAGGGAAATGGTTGGCTAATCATAAGCGTTATGAACAATACTATTGGCTGAATGACTATCTTCGATTCTTTTTTTGCTCTCTGTAAAGTGCATATATGTACTGCATACCTATGCACTGTACGTATAGTATATAAGACAAATAGTGTTGCCACTTTATTTATAAGTTCTTCATTCTCCCAATGGCATCCCCTCCGTCTAACTCACCATATTCAGTCAGAGACTGGGCCACCATCCTGTAAACATTTGCTAGCATATTAGTATAGACGATGTGAAGCACTGAGGGTATGTAGAGCAAAGTCAGAGACAGCAGGGACTCCCAGTCTTTGTGTAGCCATTGCACCTGGGCCTCCCCCCAGTAGAAACAAACCATTCCCAGTACCACCAACCCTGCAGAGACGTGACAGGGCAGGAGACATGATGAGGACGGAGGTATAGCTGAGAAGAGTGTTTGCAATTTTAAAGAGCAGAGCGTTTAAGTGTTTTCAACTAATTCAAACACTGGATTGGATTGCTTTTAGAAAATGTCACTAATACTTCTTTTACTCATAATAATAATAATAATAATAATAATAATAATTATCTATCATGATAATATCATGATACCTTTCAGCTCAGTAGCGTGCACTGATGAGTTCATTCAATTTACATTTACAATCTAAGTTGTACCTAAAAACAGCCCCACCACTGGCACTGACACCAGTGCCATGCGCAGGTCCCTCTGCCATTCAGGAAAGAGCGGCTCCATACGACCTGTCACTGGGTTGACCCCGATGTCGCCGTGGAAACCAGGTCGAGGCTCGGCGAAGCGGTCAGCCAGTGTCAGGGTCCCCCAGCGGTAGGACAGGGTGGAGCTCCGACGCTTCCACAGCTCCATAAACACCGTGGACCAAAGCATGCTAAAGATCGCCTGGATCATGTGACCGGTGACAGCTGGTGCTGAGTCATCTTCAGCATTTGTTGAGCCTGGCTCAGGTAAGAAAAACTTTTTGTCCAGTTAGTTTGTTGTTCAATTCACAGATGCACTTGAGTTAAAATACATCATCAATCAGCCTGAATTACATTGTGGGGCTGAGCATCCCATCCTCAATAACTGGAACACAAATGAGAGCCGTGAAAAAAAGTGTCTCACCGTGTGTTTTTCTGACAAATGGAAGCCAATGCAGAAGTGCAAAAAAAATGCAGTTCAATCAAATGCCCCTTTTGTTTCAAAGTTCTTAATATTTCAATGTTGCTTCGTGCATTGCTTTTAAACCATCTGAACCTGTTTAATGAATCCTGAATCCTGAATCCTGAATCCTGAATCCTGACGGGAATCTTTGCCTGCCTGCATCTTTTTCCTGCCTTGTTCCTGTTTACCCAAAGACTCTGTTACTTCTGTTTGGCTATTTTTCTATCCATGCCAATGAGCTCATGTGCTTACATTTTATCAATAAACTCCTGAACAGTTCAGTTCCTGTCTTCCTAGTCTGTCTGCATTCCTGCATTCGGTCCAATTCCTTCCTGCCTTTCACTCACCTCCGTGACAATAACTATAGGCATGTAACATGCTTTAACATGCTGACACTACAAAAAAGTCATCTTTACCGTGTTACCACCCTCAGGGCAAGCTTTACAGATTAGTAAGCAGAACACTTTTTTTCCCCAGGAGTAGCAAAAGATAAGTATGGAAGTCAAAAACAGCCGGGCTGCAATCATTTCATTTTATCAATATTATCAAGATCATAAGTTAATTACCATTACCATGACAACAAACTTGTTGAAGATCCCATGACATGGCGCTTTTAGGATGCTTTTATATAGGCCTTAGTGGTCCCCTGATACTGTTTATGAAGTATCTTTCCCAAAGTTCAGCCTTGGTGCAGAGTTACAGCCACTAGTCCCACAATGAGCTCTCCTTAGGATGTGCCATTTCTGAGTCTGTAGCTATTGAGGAGAAGAGTGGGCGGGTGGGGGAAGGGGGAATCTGAGCCTTCATTTTCTGAAAGGCAGAGCAAGATACCCTGGGCTCAGTTTACACCTATCGCCATTTTTTTGGCACTGGGGAATGCATAATAATGTTAAAAAACCTCACAAAGTGAAATTTTCATGCCGTGGGACTTTTAAAGTTTTCTGTTGATACTGAATCATTATCTTAAAACACAAGATAATTAGCTTGTGATCTAGCTTATCAGATACCAGGATTAAATTAAACAAATATTACAACAACAATCCTTGGCTTCCATTGATAAGATTAGCTAGGCAGACTTTTAGTATTCTTGCAATCCTCTGTTATCCCCATAATCTTTTGGTGTAAAGCATCACACACTTTCCAGTGAAAATGAGCGTCATACTTCTGAGTCTTTTCAAGATAAATCAGCTGCTTTCCTTTATCTAGTTAGATACCGCATTGCCCGCTGCTGTTCATTCATTCAAACAGTTTTTTTTCTGTTATGTTCTGTAAAATTGGGATTTTTTAACACAGGAGTCTATGGGTATTAACTCACATCGAGGAACTGCAGTTCAGCTCGAATGCAATTTTTCTGTTGCATGACAAAAACAACTGTTGAACGTACACGTGGTCCACCAAACAAGTTCCTTCTCAAGGCTATTTTGCAGAGGCACAGTTGCTACTTCCAGCGCTTAGCGCCGCCCAAGATTGATTGTGATTGGTTTAAAGAAATTATTAATTAACATTACTTCTTGTGATATTTATGTTCGTAACAGTACAATTGTAAAAAATCTTTTTCATCTGTGAAATGTTATTCCATGTTATAAGTTTTAAGATTAACATCAAGGTACACATATGTTTGTGATTAACAAACTCTAGTTGCTTGCAAAACCTTTATAATAATACATATTCTAATGGTAAGAGTGCTAAATATCTAAATAATAAATGCCATACATGAACAAACATAAATGATAAATCCACACACCCACCTGAGAAGAATGTAATGGACAGGCCCAGTATCGCCGGTGGGAGCAGAGACCAGGTGTAGAAATCAAGGAAGCTGAAGTAGAAAGCCACAGGGGTTCCAAAATACCCATTGACTGAATCTGGATAAAGCAGCAGGTGACTGGTGTAAGTGCATGCATGGTTCATGGTTCATACAGGCAGGAAACAGAAACTGTCACCCACACAGCCATCTATTGTGAATTCTACGTGTGTCACCCACCTAGCGGCTGAGCCAATTGATTCCCAGAGTACCAAGCGTTACTGAGATCCCTCAGTTTGGTCGGGTTGTGGAGGGGAAACGTGTCCACAACAACACCAGCTGACACAAGCTTGCGCCCTAAATAGAATGATATGAAAACATGGGTGAAAGAGGGACAGTAGCAACAACTAATCCACACATACCCAGTTACACACATACAGTATACGGTACATCACACACACTGAGGCTGTTGCTGACTGAAGCAATTTCTTGATCGAATGTGAGAAGAGAGGAAAGACATGACACAGCTGAGGTCAGCTAAACATAGATACACATTGTACATCTGGATACTGGCTGAATGTGGAGACAGCAGTTAAATAATATTTACAACATTGCTGTCATCATGTCCAAAACTCAATCCTAATTGATGATTAGATTGTTCTCAACACATTATATGAACTGATTGGGAGGCTACAATGTGATGAGAGGAGTGCATTATAAAGAAAGTCTTAACAAGTGGTGATCTTGTTGTTGTTTGTGTCTGTGTATTTGCATCTTTGTCTGGAAGCATTCCTTAAAATATTCAAATTACACTAAGTCATAAATTAAAAAGACAGAATTCTGCCCCCTTACTGGTATATTGTCTTTACATTACGCCATAAATAAAGTATTTAACGCAACGGAAATTTGTTTGCATCCTGTCTTTCTATACAGTTTTGAACACACAGTGAAATAACTCACAGATGTTGGCACGATGTTGCAGTACGTAGCTGTCAGACAGGCCGGGTATTTTCATCTCTTTCTGCGCCCGCATACCATCCAGCTGATACCTCACTATGTACTGCCTCTCCGCCAGGGTCAGGAACACCTCCATGTTGTCTGTCACACACATGGATAGACACAGATACATAAATATAGCTAGTGATGCTTGGAAACAAACACACACCAGAATGAAAAATACAGTTTTAAAAAGAACAAGAGTTTACAGCCATGCTGTACGTATGCAGATGTTTAGTGTGTATACATGCTAAAATGTTACTATGCCCTGCTGCACCCCGTAACACCCTGCAATGACCTGCTATGCCATTAACTACTACAACTACTATTTCAAGTCATGGTTCCATTATCTTTATTGTGACTATAATTGCCACTCTTCATCACACCCCCAACTGGCGCTGTCCTACCAAGAGCCTGGGTCTGTCCAAAGAAAAGGACGTTTTCCTCACCTCTTGAGGTTTCTGCCTAAAAGGGAGTTTTTCCTCTCCACTGTCACAACAAATGCTAGTGATATTTATTAGTTATTACCCCCCAGAAAACTATAATGCCAAAAAACATTAAGGTTTCCTCTCCTTGTTGTTACATGAATGTATAGCAGTGTACATATATGGTTATGTATTGCCGCAATTATTTTTTTTTTATTAAAAAAAAATTAATTTCCCCACTGTAGGACAAAAAAAGGTTTTCTTATCTTATCTTGGTTCAGTGAACTAAGCCTATCATTAGGGAGGATTGTACTAATAGGATATGTTCTTAAAAATGTACAATGTTCCCAAATTATAGAGAACAGAATAGAATACAAAAAAATGTATCAACTAAAAAAATGTAAGGTGCATCGGTACACTATAGAAACACACATGGACAGCACATTAAAAAATATATATATTTTTTTTAAATTGCCCTTAGTAACATTTCTAAAAGTTTCTTATTATCTCAACAACTGCCATAATATATTCATCAAACTTCTAACAACAATATGTGAACAGCACTCTTCATACAGCAATATAACAGTAACAATGACTGTGACATGAATAATTACAAAACAAAATAATGGTCACAACTTTAAATAATAACAGTACTTATATTAACCACAATATGCACTTGTTGTATTTTAATGCAGGCTGATAACAATAAAGTAAAACCACGGCTGAGTGAACAGAAAAGGCTCCAGGATGAATAAATCCTGGCTCTTTGCCTGGCTATCTGTACAGAATAAATCTCCATGGTAACTTGGGTGCCTCTGCTTTTGTGAAACAAAGTCAAGGCTAAATTGAGCCAGCTAACTGGAATATCCCGGCTTAATCCATTATCTTGGTTTTGCAATACATTCAAAGGAGAAAATACTTGTAATAGCATTGTTTCAGAGAAGATAGTATTTCAACTTTGGATGTTTCCTTAATATCTGATTTTGATTTAATACAGTAAATACAGTATATTACGTGTTGGACCTTAAAACAACCCAAATCCACTCCCTCTCTTTTTATGGTTTCAACATGTAAAGTACATTCAAAGCTAGACAGTTGTACCTGAATCTTTAAAGTTGTCTCTGTCATTGTAGGAAAAGGCTTCCATGTCTGTGTTGCGGTAAGTCTTACATAGACCTAACTCTTCAGTGGCTTTAAGTAACGTACAGCGTGGGGCGGAGACCACGATGAGGTCACCACTGGCATCCTCGCCAGGGTGGGCCAGCAATGCAGCACCTGGGGCGGAAAGAGTTGCAAAAGAGGGTGTATTAAAACTCTAATTTTTGGTTATTTGTAGACAGACTTAACATGTGAACATATCGTTAAGTGAGCTGATCACATTCCTTCAATAAGGAGAAATTGAGCCTTCGGAGTGTTTAGCTGATGAGCAGGTGGCACCTTGTACGGCAGCCTCAGCCAAAGTGTATGAATGTGTGTGAATGGTAAATGGTTCCTGTACTATGTAAAAGCACTTTGAGTTGTTGTTAAGACTAGAAAAGCTTTATAAATACAGTCCATAGCATTACACATACATGTAGTGATAGAGATTTGAACTTAATGACATGCATGATTTGCAAGTGATTTCCTGAGAAATTAAGGAGTTACTGTATTTCTAAGCCAGGTCAAGCTTTATTTGTTGATGTGACATTCCACTAATGAGATGCATGTCTTTTCCTTAGAAAAGAAAAACAATGAGATGCATGTCTTTTCCTTAGAAAAGAAAAATATTGTTAAGTGTCATCAGTAAAGAAATGATAATGAAAAAGGGCCCAAAATTGTCAAAGCAAAAACCTTTAAGAGCAAAGAACAGAAGAGGAATATATGTCTGAACTGTATGTTGCTGTATTGCTTTGTTCCAACTATAATTACATGATGTTGACATTAAGTGAAATAAGCTATTATCGCACATTTTCAATCAAACTGAATTAATCTTAATGTATTGTTCATCATTTACAGTATGCAGTATACAGTACTCATTTTTAGACTTTTTCACTGTGGGATCTTCAAAAGTTCTGTAGGGCTTAACATTTTTTGGCAGCCCAGCATGGTTGAAATTAAAAAAACAGAGTGATCTAAGAGTAGTGATTTAGATCTATCCACCACGACCATAATGACAATAATGACACAAGTTATTATTTATAAATGAAAAAAAGTAGTTTGAATATTGAAATGAAGGGTTTATCTGCAAAGAAATGCATGTGGATACAGCTGCAGAAAACAAGTATTCTTTTCTTTTCATATGTTTTTTGTCCTAGTAAAATATTAACCACATCTGGCCAACATTTATATGAGACCTAGACACCATTAGACATATGAATCTCCCAACGGGGATAATGAAAGTTTATCTTACATTGGAATTATGACTCTCCTGTTCAAGAGACTTCCAGTATGAGAGAGTAAAAAAAGCTCTTAAAAGTTTGATGTGTATGTTTTTTTTGCATGGTAGCAATCAATGCAGATAGACACTTGAGTTGCACATGACTCTTGCAGCTCATCACTTGCTAATCACTACACTGTTGAACACTTACCTCCATCTTTCTGAGGAGCTCCAATCAATCTGACGAGCCACCTTTTCGTCTCAGGGCGAACTTTCTCCCCTAGCTTCACCAGAACCAACGGCTCGACCCGCTCCGATACACAACAGGGGCAGTTAACTTTAGTCCAGCTTGGTCCAATAGTGGTAGCACTGAGTTTGCTCAGGGCCTTCCCCGCTGAAGTCTTACCCTCCGGCTGCTGGGCTGTTTCACTGCTGCCCCCACCGCCACCTTCATCACCCGCCTTGCTCATTCTGAGACTGAGAAGAAATGTCAAAAAAACAGTTGTAGCTTGTAGTTTCTGTAAGAGCTATTTTCATCTGTTTCGGGTGTAGGACACAAATTGTCTACTGGTGTCACTAGTGTGCTTTTGTCCATTTAGGTAGGAAACTTTCAACAGGTAACAGGGTGCTTTGAATCGGAGGAGCACAAATAGTTTTTCACCGCATCAAATCTCTGCCCAACAAATCAAGTGATCAACAAATGTCCAAAAAACGCAACAATGACTCACAGTCCAGGGTCCTGACACTCCGGGGGGCCTGAAACTCCAAGGGGGGGGGGCTCTGACGCTGAATTTAAATTTTACTTTCATTGTGCGACGCAGAGAATTCGTTCACGGGATGTAGTGGTGGGCGGATTAATCTAAATAATATATAATAATCAATAATATTGATACCCAGGTTGGTATTGATATTATCTATCTAAACCATTAGAAGAATGGCTCTGGAGTGCTCTGTGGCTAAATTTTCAGGCCAAAAATAAAACAACGGCAAGCTGTATAATTTGTAAAAAGGCTGTTTGATACAGTTACAGTACACAACAAATTTATACAAACATATGAAAATTCTGTCCTGGGATTTAACTTATTAAAAATCCAATCCATTAAAAATCACAAAAACACTTAAATGTCATGAAAATTCATTCATTACTTGGTATCGGATTGATACCAAATGTTGCAGTATCACCAGAGAATGTCTAATAAGGGGAGAGCGTCCACTGTCGGGAAAACTTCCGGCCTCTGAACTGGTTGCAGTACCACTCTAAATCCCTATGAGGGCGCTTACGGGCAAGTGCAGAATGAATGGAGGTCTATGGAGCTGTACCCCTGTAAATCCACTTTTCTTAGGATATAATATTTAGTCTAGTAATTTCAATGTTGCACTCGAAAGGAGAGGCAAAGAAAATACACACTAATGGGTGTTAGATTTTTTTAAAGTCACTTTTTTGCTCTAAAAAGCCTTTTAAAATTTCAATGACATCCTACATATCATACGGCCAGATATATTGCTTTACAACAAGCTCTGAGTCACTTCCTTTATCCTCTCAAGGCATCAACAACACAGCTGACAGGTTAGGAAATCAAATTACTGATCAAATCAAATTCAACATTCGACGCATAATCCATGTTGAACTTGCAAAAACAACAATCAGGCGAAAGAGACAAATTTTGCTGCCTAATTCCATAGACTCCCATTCATTTTGCACTCACCCCCAGTGGAACTCTGGTGTAACTGCAACAAAGTTTGGTACAATTGGGCTTAATAGGGACTGAACAGGCTCTCCATGGACGGGCTCCAGTATCGCACACCACTAATGATCAGAGCCACCGCTTGTCAACAGTCAAACCAGGCAACTGCTTGGGGCCCCTGGCCGTGAGGGGGCCCCCGAGGGCTAACAAACTTTATTTCACAGCAATGACTTAAAATGTGGCAACCAAAACTCCAACCTCTTTCCCTTACACAAACTACTTTTTGCAATGACATCTCAGTCGGAAACCTCCCCAAAGGGGCCCTACGTCATTCCCTACAATGGCATGAAAGCAAGATGACCAAACTTTTAAATTGATTTAAAGTTAAGTCAAACAAAAACGAAGAGGAATTATCCTTCTGGGAGTGAAAAAGGGAAGAGAAAAAAAGAGGATTAGGAGAAAAGAAAGCAAGACAGTGGTAAGTAGAGCAGATCATGAAGATTAGCCTACGTTGAGTAACTGTCTGAATGCTGTTATTTAGTCTTAACTAGTCTATAGGAGAGACACTTGAATAACTTTAGCTAACGCATAACGCGTTTTTTCTTTTATGTTTTTGTTAACTAGTTAACCTAGCAAGCAGTCCACAGCCATGCATGCCAGGTCCCCAGGGGACCGCAGCAGCAGCCTAGAGTGTGTGGGGTAAAAGTTGCTTTAATGAGCTTGGTTGCTCCGAGGAGCTGTCCACTGTATGTGAGTGGAAGAATTACGTCTGGCATGACCAGATATTTTATACATATTTTATATACAATATTGTAGGTGATACATCTGATTTCATATACTGCTTTAGTAAAAAATAATATTTTCCAGGGCTCTGGGTTATTTGACAAGTGACAAGAGGCTCTCACCTGAGACCACTGTTGACGCATATACAGAACGCAAAAAAACAACTGTTGCACTAGTCTGAACATCTTGCCGTGCCAACGTTGCAATAAAGGTTGCCTAAATGCCACGTACATTTGCTGTCAGCTTACTAATTGGTTGTGCGTTTTGTGTAGATTTGGACTTGTATACGTTTTCTTCCACTTTGTCTAAACGGCGTGAGAGGCCATGTTCACCGCTGTTTGGCGCTGCCTGGTGAATGTGACGTGCGCAGGCCTTGCTGGATACATGTGACCCTTTTTGTGGATCTACTGATCGCTGTGGATTACTTTTTTTTCGTGTCATTGGACCTACGTCAAAATACGGATCTATTTTCTTAACGTGTTTTTTTAAGTTTTATGGTGGGATTGCACTTTGTTTCTACATTTGGAGAGGCATCTCAACAGACTGTTGGTCAAACACTGATTGTTTGCTATTACATTTTAGTTGAATTTAAGTCATTCCGCCACCGTCTGTCTAATCGTTCAAAGACAGCCGTGCCGTGATTGGATTTCATGAGAGGGAATTGTTAAATTGTTACAATGTAATTTAAAATCTGCTTTAAAAATAAACAAATATGTTTATTTAGCATGTTTGTTTGGTCCATATGTATGCTGTGTTCCCCAAGTGTTAGGGCTAGGTCTCAGCTGCTACGATGAGTTTTTATTGTTATATTTTTTTGCCCACCCTGGCTCAAAGGTCAAACTCGACCAAAGCAGACAACATGCCAGGAGGTCACAGTTTCTTTAACCAGACAGGCCTATATCAGAGGGGGGCTGATGACGACTCTTGGCTTGGGACTAACGGATCCTGCAATGTGGGGAAATATATCCAGTGACAAAGTGAAAAAAACTTTCTCATTGAAAGAGGGGACTCTTCGATTCACCATCGAGGGTTCAGCAAGAGACTGTGGAATAGGTGGTTAATTTTGCTCGTTTAATAATGACATGTTGTGCAGCCGATTGCCTAATGGACAAGCAGCACCACGAGAATGTTTATTATATTTGTCATCAGCCTTGATAAATTGTAGGTAGGATATTTGTTTTCACAGGTTTTCAAAATGGTAAACCACCACACTTTATGTATTGGTTTGTATACATATCTGTACCCTATTAGATGTGTGTGTGTGTGTGTGTGTGTGTTTCCCTGTGATGTGCTGTAAACAGTTTCCAATTCTTTTCCAATGAAAATATCTAGCACCACCTCCAAAAGTTGCTAAAAGTAGATAGTCATTTGTCTGTGTTCACCACAGTCTGACTAATCAATAACTAGAGAACAAGAAATATAAGACAACAAAAGTTAACCAAAGAAAAGGCATGAAGTGTCCATTCTGTAACTGGGATGATGATGATGCTTTTGAACAATTCGTTTTTGGAACAATAACAAATAACGTTATTTATTATTCACCATAAGGCCACTTTGAATAATTAACGTTGATGTTAAACAGTTCATGGCATAAGCAGTCTGTGGGAATAAGCCACTACTATAGCGCGGCTAACAATAGCCATGTAAGCTCATGTTAGCTCTAATACTTTGGGTTCATCTACAAGCATATATAAAATTATTTAACTAAAAGGTTAGCCAGTGGAACACAACCGGCACAGGTTGGTGACTGTTAGTATTTACAGTCTATGGCACAGTGGCATATACCATCACCCACAGGCAAATGTTGCTGTAGTGAGCGCCATGTGCCACTAGGGGATCGGCATATGCATTTGGAGCACAGTGGCTGACCACCAGACACGTTTTGATCTCTGCGCTACTGCATGCATTGGGTGAACCTGTTAAAAGAATTTTGAGGTTTTTTTCTGTTGTTACAATGTTGCACTTTTGCTTGCTTTCCATTTTTAGCCGCATTATTGTCGTGCCAGTCTGTCAGTCCACCACTTTGGTCCACATTGAAATATCTCAATAGCTATTTTTTTTTTTCATACATGGTCCCCAGAGGATGAATCCTAGTGACGAGAAGCTTGTTCTGGCTGTGTCTATCTCTTCCGAACTGTATGACATGTCAGACAGAAACTATCATAGCAATGACAGAAAAGACCATATGTTGAATAATATCAGCTCAGATCATTGAATGTTGCTTGTGACTGTTTTCATCAGCATATGCTCTATAAGCTTCTTGTTGTTTGTAGTTACCCCTCCGTATATATAGCGTTAACTCCCTTACTAAAGTCAGTGAAGCACTCGTATAAAGAGCTCCCCAGCACTCTGTTCTACCAGAGAAAAATGGACATGCCCCAATAAATGATTTCCAAGTTCCAATTACACATACTATTAAACCTTCTTAACATCATTCCGTATTGCTATTGTGAGCATGTTACCATACGGATGCTAGTTTCACTGTCATAACTTGGCTATGATGCTTTTATGAGCAGACTAAGGCTGAATCCCATTCCTTCCCCTTACCCCTACCCCTTACCCCTTCCCCTAGCTTTTGCGCGTTCACGCGGGACCTAGTGCTGGTCCAATACGTATTACGAGCTAGGGGTAGGGGATAGACCGAGGGCTGTATAGCCCTTGAAACCTAGTGTGGACGCGACCTCACTTGTAAACACACAGGCATCAATGGCTGCCCGTCGACCAGAGAGACTCATGAATGTAAGTACTTTCGGCTTAAATAATTGATTAAAAAGTTACGACAGTCTTGTTTTGTGGTCTACGCAGTCCTGTACATGTGTACTTGCAACCATGTTCCTAACTGAAACTTTTTAAAAATCGCTAGCTTGCAATGCTAACGCTAACGCTAATCGCTAACGCTAACGTTGATTTGCACAACAGTCCCACATATTTCTGCCTTGAATGGACTGTATACATCGCATAGATTGTATAGCTATATATATATATATATTAACGGTCTACGATACATCGCTACGTGCCTAACATATACCGCCCTGTATCACACAGGAGGACACAGCAGCTGATCCAGTTTGGGGCTGAAAACGAGCAGACGTTTCCTAATTCATATGTTCATGTTGTACCCATTCATTATTGCATTGGTAGCCTACTGTATTATTGTAATAATCTGTAATTAATTCCTGTTCATTGTTCATGCACTTGTATGTTGTTGTTGGTTTTGATACGGGACACTGATGATATGTGAGGGGGAGTTACTGGCCAAAAGGCTCCAGACTGGTCTGGAATATCAGAACAGCTGTAGTTAATTTGTTTATTTGTGGTCTGTTTGTATTTTTTAGTTTTACACATTTAAAGCCTTTTATTGTGTGCGACATGTTAGTTATGGTTCTAATAGTTGATAATGGTTCTGTAACATTATTTTATGTAACGTTTTTGCCTGTTATGTTCATTTTATCTCCAATAAAGACAGATTTTTGTCAACAAAATGTTTTTGTGAACATCAATGACATTCAAAACGGTGATAACTGAAACCGATATACACACACCATGTACAGGGTGTATATGTATGTATGTGTACACATGATGCATGTGTATACACATTTGTATTGCAAACAGACCTAAGTACTACACAGATAAGTACTCTGCACTACCAAAGTGAACCTAAAATAACTATAAAATATATAACACACACTGTTGTCCAAACCCACACAATCAACAGACAGAGACGCCATCTTGGAGGTTTGTGATCAATTCTGTATGGTGATGTCACCAAGTGGTGTCCCATTTCATAGGGGTATGTTTTCACCCCTTACCCCTACCCCTTGGTTTCAAGGGCCAAGGGGTAGGGGTAAGACGGAGAAATGGGATTCAGCCTAAAAGTCATGAAGCATTGAAGAAACACTTGTGTTAGGACCTGTTAGTGTGCCACAAACCACCATGAACCTTTGTAACCTTTTTTCTGACATGAAAACTGACCTTTTATAATTCATTATTTACATATTTGATGGCAGTCATAGCGTGACAGTTTCTTTTCATCTCTGCATTTGCATTACCAACTATAACAATACATTCAACTGGCTATGGAGCTCTTAGATTTGCATGCAAGATGCAGGAATTTCAAATATAATTTTCCAGTAATCTGCATACTGTACTTTGTCATTTGCACTCTAGTTGTTATTTTAGTTACTTGCTACAGAGTGCAGCAAGCAACTGAAACAACAGCAATAGTGCTAATTAGTTATCTACATGAAACGTTTTAGTTTCTCTGGAGGAAACTGTGTGTGTGTGTGTGTGTGTGTGTGTGTGTGTGTGTGTGTGTGTGTGTGTGTGTGTTTTTCAGCACTAACCACCTAAAAAGAACTTCCTCTGTTTTGACTGCGGTGCAACTGGGCTTGAAGATACACTGACATACAGTCAAACACGTGGAAGACAGGATAAGACTAACAGTCACAGGAATACAGAACCAAAGGTTAAACAGTCCCTCCAATTATGATTGAGATATGTTTTAACAGACGGAAGCGAGAGAGAGAGAGAGAGAGAGAGAGAGAGAGAGAGAGAGAGAGAGAGAGAAATATGGCGAAAAAGGATGAGTCAGAAAATAAAACACCTTGGGAGCATTGATGATGAGGTTTTGGTCTCTGGTACTACAACAGGCCCACACCCCTTCAAACTCCTGTTTGAACACACAAACATGCACACACACACACACACACACACACACACACACACACACACACACGAACATGAAGACAACAACATCTATTTTCCTGAAAAAGGCACTTTCTTTTTGCAAACACTTACCCTTAGCCTCAGTGTGTGGTTCCTCCCAGCTTTGTGTTTGTGTATATGTGTGTGTATATATGTGTGTGTCCATATAGCAGGAATGCGGAGGAACTTCTAGCGACTGCAGGGTGTGGAGGGTTGTTTGGTTTATATCCAGGCTCCTCCCTCCTGCCTACTCTCTGCTTTACTGTTGCTGCAGCCCAGGGTCCTACTGCTCCACCCGCCTCTGCTACTCTGAGTAAAAAAACACACACACACACACCCTACGCTAAAGATGTTTCAGGGCAACTACACTTTGGTTTGAAATTATAAACAATCTGCTGCTTTAAAAACATGTCAGGTAGATTAGCTTAGAACATGGTTGACCTTTATTATACTAAAACAAAAAAGAAAGTCCAATGTTTGACATTTGGACAAATTACACTGTACCACATACTGCAACATCAGTGGTTAGCAATCTTTTTAAATTAAGACACACTCAGCACTTCTCACCTTATATAAACATTTAGTGCCACTGCATTCAAACTGTTGTAATGTCATATGGTGTATCAAATTTCCTAGCCACACCAAAAATGACAGACCTTACAGAAAAAAATCAAACAGGAAATACTCCGACTCGTCCTTTGTTTTGTCGCCTTGCTTTGCTAAGGCTTAACAAATATAATGTCTTTCACAATGCCTGCATGATATTCCAGGTCTTTCACGGGTTAAATGATTGTGTGAACTTGTTCCAATCTGTCGTCCCCAGCACATTTACAACACAAGGGAAAAACACCTAATCACTGGCAAAAAACGAAGGCTAAAGTGCACGAGCCTTAGTGTAGTTTTGAAGGGACCACAGATCTGAAACAAAATTGAAATTGTTGCATTCTGTTTCCATTTTCAAGAAAAGTTTGAGGGAAAAATTGATTATAACATATGATTGTTGAATATTCTTTAAGTTATATTTGTACTAAGATCATCTGTATTTTGTTGTATTTGTCTGTGTTGTGTCTATTGTAAATTGAGTTTTTAGTGTCTGTATATTCTCTGTTAGTTGATAGTTTGGGGTTCCCCATTTCCATGGCCTACATACAGTAGGCCATGTGAAATGGGGATAAAGCTTAGATCATGCCAAAAAGATCAAGACCCTATCCAAGCCCGTGCACATTGTGCCCGGCCCAACACATTAACTGTAATTAGGAGCCCAAGTCTGATATAGGAGAGACCATATCTGGGCAGACATAGCTTTCTCCCCACCAAATTAGGCTAATAGTAATGATTAAAAAAACACAAATGCTTGATCAATACCATACAGCCTTCTGCTTTCTAGTCATTGCTAACATATTTTATTCCTGTACATTTATTGTATAACATATATTTAAAATATTCAGGTCTGAAAGTCTGAAAAAACTGAGAAGGGAAAATCACACTTTGTATGAGCTACCTAAAACTCATAGACATGCTCCGTGTCATTTGGTTGGTAACAAGACCTTTATTTGAATTAAGGGTGTCACAGCAAATAGGATTCTACAGCAGCGCTAGCAGTTCTGTAAGGCTGTAAGGAACAGCATTGCTTTGAAGTAAATGCTAACAGCAGCATGCTAATATGTTCACAATGACAACAATGACATGCTAATTTTTAGGGGTGATCCGAGTATCCGGCTGAAACGAGTATCCGGTACGGATAGAGCACTTTTGCCGAGTACAAGTATTATCCGAGTAATATGAGTCAATATCCGTGCTCGGATTGAATACAACTCCTCAACTGGCCGCGCAGCGTTCTGTGATAATCACAGCGCCCCCCCCGCCTACAAACCCGCTCGGATCAATCACACACACACAGAACATGGAGAAATGCGCTCCCTCGGCCTCTCTCTCTCTCTCTCCCTCTCTCTCTCTTTCGCTCTCGCTCGCTCGCTCGCTCTCTCTCTCTCTCCCGCTCCGTCAGGCAGGCAGTCGGGTCTGCGGATCTGTTCCGTTAACGTTTAGGGTTTCTTCAGCTTCAGGTTTGTTTTTAACTTCGGTTTGCAGTCCTTACATAGTAACCAGTAGATTTCTGGTGAACGTGGGGTTTGTAGTCCTTACATAGTAACCAGTAGATTTCTGGTGAACGTGGGGTTTGTAGTCCTTACATAGTAACCAGTAGATTTCTGGTGAACGTGGGGTTTGTAGTCCTTACATAGTAACCAGTAGATTTCTGGTGAACGAGGGTTTCAGACATGCTGCTTGGTTTAAATGTGACTCCCGTTGCGTCTCTGCCATCGGAGATTTTTTTTTTTTACTGTCAGCTGCCCCCGCCCCCTCTCTTTCTGTGTCACTTTCTTACACACACACACAACACACACACACACACACACACACACACACACACACACACACACACACACACATACCTGGTGTGGAAATAAAAAAATAAAAAGAACCAAAAAAAAAAAATCACACTGATCATAAAAAAATTTAAAGTTAAAAAAAGAAAGTTATATTGAGTATGAAAACTCTTGTTCATTACATTTTACTTCATAATTGCAACCGCATGTGTTGTATTCATTGTTGCAAAACGTTCTGTATATAGTTTGTTTGTTACCATGACAACACCATTGATCTGAAGCTTGATGCTGTCATGTAAATAGTTTTCAAATCAGCAATAAATATAACAATTTTTGATCAACTCATATCAATTGCATGCTTAAATAACATACCGGTTAAAGCCTCGCACATTTCAAGAGAACCCGACCCACTTCCTGGTTAAATCTGACCACTTCCGGTTTAGGCCCCGCCCCGTCCGAGTACGGATCCGGATACAGATAATTCATGTGGCAAACAGATACAGATAATGCTGTACTCGCTCATCCCTACTAATTTTTAATACTCAATTACTACACCAATAACTATATCATTTGCTTAATGTGTATACAAACGCTTTATCTTTCTTATTATTTTATATATGTATACAGTTGCTCTCAGGAATTGTGCGCCACCTTTAACCTTCCCTTTTTTCTTTTTTTTTCTTCTGCACTACTTATGTTTTATATTTTTATATTTTGTGTTGACACTGTAAAGGGGTTGCTTCAATCTTGTTGCACAGGTACTGCACTTGTTTATAATGACAATAAAGGCATTGCATTCTATTCTAATATTAAGTAGCTAATATGAACCATGTTATCATCTTAGGTTAGCATGTTAGCATGATAGCGTTTTCTAATTAGCACCAAACCCAAACTTTAACTGAGGTTGACAGGAATGTCATTAGTTTTGCAAAGATGACATCATAAACAAAAATATTGGACAAAGACCACTGTTGACCTGGTAGTATCACCAACATCTAATCTACCAAATTTCATGGCAGTCCATGGAGTTGTCGACATTTCACTGAAAAAGATGGCAGTGGTGCAACATTAAGGATGCAAGCTAAAACCCCAAAAACTAGATACGTTACGTGAGACGCGTTTCTGCCGCCACCATCTTGAGTCGGAGTAAGACCATTGACTGCATTTCTTTTTTATTATTATTATTATTTTTAAACTTTACAGACATGTTAAATGTTTATTAAACAATTTGGCATCAGGAAAAAAAGAAAAAAAGAAAAGAAAAAATAAATAATACATTTTCATTTCTATCCAGTGAACATTATAGGGTACCATAAAAAATAAAGAACAAATATATATATATACAAATAAATAAAAATTAGAAAAGTGAATTAAAACATAAACATCAAAGACACAAAATACAATACACTGACAAGATGACATGGGCTAAGGGTATATAATTATAATTCCTTAAAATTTTGCAGTAGAACAGCTATATAGATAGTTTTCTTATTATTAATAATTTGGATAGACTCACAAAAGTTTCAAAATTCACTTCTTGCAATGGCCAAGGAGTCAGCAGAAGTGGAACCTCCTCCTTTGTCTTGTTTTTTTGTTATTGCCACTCTTCATTCTAACCCCAACCGGCCCGTCAGACACCGCCTACCAAGAGCCTGGGTCTGACCGAGGTTTCTGCCTAAAAGGAAGTTTTTCCTCGCCACTGTCGCACTGTTGCTTGCTCTGGAGGAAACTACTAGAACTGTTGGGTCCTTGTAAATTCTGGAGTGTGGTCTAGACCTACTCTATCTGTAAAGTGTCTTGAGATAACTCTTGTTATGAATTGATACTATAAATAAAATTGAATTGAAAATTTGTGAAAGCTGGTCGCGATTTAGCAAATTTTTCTTTATGGATATGAAATTTCCCTTGTAGAATTAGTAAATTGACAATCCTGTGTAATTTTTTGTTTTTGTGATCATATTTAATAACATCTTTTGCTTCTAATTTAATTTGGCGATTCTTTTGAATAGTTAAAAAAATTTCAATTTTTTTTCCAGAATTCCACAGAGAACCGACACTCCCAGAATAGATGTATAATAGTTTCTTCTTCAATTTTACAAAATTCACATTTACTGTCCACAGCCATCCATCCATCCATCCATCCATCTTCATCCGCTTATCCGGTATCGGGTCGCGGGGGCAGCAGCTCCAGCAGGGGACCCCAAACTTCCCTTTCCCGAGCCACATCAACCAGCTCCGACTGGGGGATCCCGAGGCGTTCCCAGGCCAGGTTGGAGATATAATCTCTCCACCTAGTCCTGGGTCTTCCCCGAGGCCTCCTCCCAGCTGGAATATATTCCAGCTGGAATAGATTCGTCAGTGGGATAAATATTATGCAGTATTTTGAAATGTAATTCTTTCACTTTATTGGGGATAACAAACGTGTATGGTAGAAGCCATGTTGATTCCCAGTGAATGTTGAAATATAAAGAGTTCCAAACTAATTTTCCTCGTGGAGTGATTTTCCTTTTGCTGTAGAAGTAATTCCTTATACGTTTATTGGTACACTTATGACTTTTAATGTTTATTCCATCAACAAAGAAGGTCGGATCCCATTCTTGACTCTCTGAGTGACATTTCATTAGTTGAAGAATTCCACTAGGTATAGCATTTATTACCATTTGATATTTTCTTTAGGTGATAAGACCATTGAGTGTAAAATTGGTGGACAGAGCACGTGTGACGTTGCCCATTGGTTTGTGGAGATCTGTTATCCGTAGGAGAGTTTGCCATTATGGACACAGCCATACTGGTTGCAGATGTGAGGATTTTAGACGAGAGGGAGGAGTGAGGGAGGAGCCTTTACACTCTATGTTACATGACACACTTTCACTGGCATTAACATCATAGCCACGACCTGTTCTGTGTTGCAGAAGACTTAAAACTAACAAGTGAGACCATAAACTCATTATGAAAATGTTTACTGAGGTAATAAATCAAGTAAGAAGTGGGTCACGTTCTCACAGACTTCTACAGAAACCGACCCCGACCACTTGTCGCCCCCTGCTGGAATTCAGATAGGTTACAGGTTTAAGGCATTTCCTTATTTGCAGCATTTTGCCGAACCGAATGCTTTGTCCACTGTTAAGTAACTCATGTCTAGTTTTTGTGCACTTCCTGTTTTATTTTGTATTCACTTTTCTTCTCGTTTCAGACCCTGACTTTTGATTTTTATCTTCTAAGTCAGCGCTTTTCTTTATTTGAACTATTTGCCAAGTAAATATTTTGTTAAACTTTCTTCTGTTTAACGAGTCGTGCATTTGAGTCCACCAGTGTTGTGTCTAAGGTCGTATCCTATACAGTCTGAGTAAGACCCCTTCTTACCATAGAGACTCATAACAAAGGACTTACAGTCTATGCTCTTGTGCTGCTTTTGGATGTTCATGCGAAATAATTGCCGAACCTAAAAACGTGGAATATCATTTCACTGATGAAAATGTGTTAGATTGTTCTACTTTCATGAACATGGGGAATTCAATAGCCTATCACGAGAGGTAACGTTAACCCTTCTTTTAAGACAATATAATTAAATGTTGTAAATTTAATTTGTAAAATTGTAATAAAGTCTATATAAATTAATAATCTAATTTATGAGTGCCCCTATAAATGTAATAACCAGCAATCAAACAAAAAGTGCAAGACAGACGGACATCAGAATTATACAGGCTTTTTTATTATTATTTACAAATAGGCCAGCATTTGCATAGACATTTACAATTCCAAAATAAAAGTTATAATACATATTATAGTAAACAGATCTAGGAAATTGTACGCTGCATAATTTAGCAACAGGAAAAGTTCACCAGTCAGAATCAAGGCTTACAAGCTATGGTCCTTTATCTGTATCATATAAATATACCTATATAAGATGAGTATGTAATTTATTCCAACGGGTGAATCATTTCACTTTGCCAAGCAGCCAACACAATCAGTATGCATTATTTCACTAATTATCACTATTATGGTGTTCACTATCTTCATCATCACCAACATTTTTTTGGTTCTTTGTGAAGCAATGGCTTTGTGATACATATTCATTATATTAAATATTTTTTTCATGATGCTTTAAACATTGATATCAACTGGACAGTGTAAGACAGACAGTGTTATGGTTTTATATAAACAATGTTTGACATTTTGGTGCAGTTGTAGCTTAATCCTGCGAGCCCTGGTGAAACCTATTCAACTGGTTTTTATAAGAAAGAGTTTTGGTGACATACAGTATAGTCCTCTTAAGGTTTATCTGAAGACATAATTATTATTGCAGCACTGAATGTTAAGAAAAAAAAAAGATTTGCAAATAAAACAATTTTAGTGCATTATTATTTTACTATTCTTAGATTATTATTATTAAAATAGTCTTCATGTTATTTCACATCTGTAAGAATGTATGTACATATATATTATGTAGCAGAGTCTTTCTTTAAACTAGAAAAGTGGATAAAAAAATGATTTTCTGCCGTTGTAGTATATTCCCACTGTGCTCTACATATTTATATAAATGGTTTTAATTAAGTATCTTCTGCTGTAGTTATTAGTGTAGTTGTCGAGTGTTTGGAAGAGACATTTTAAGGATCCGCAAGTCACTATCAAGACGTGCTGCTGTCCAGTCAGATGGCTGATCCATCGTCATCCTGCGGGGATCTGCAGGGCCACTAAAGACACTGGCTTTATTAGAATGGAGAGAGACCTGGAGGGGGGTCTGGTAAAATAAACCCTGTGACCTTTGACCCAGAGATCCCCACAGCAGGAAGTCTGACAGGCTGGCTTCATGCCTTTAACTCTGTCCCTCAAACGCTCTACATCCATCCATCTTTACATCTACATGTATTTTCATAATGTCTAACCAATAAGAAAATATCTGCTCTCTCTGACAAAAGCTGGTGCAAAAAGAATCTCCTCCTCTGTATAAAGCATCTTACAAAATAGTTTTCTACATCTTTGTTGTATCATTAATGACAAAAAGAAAAGAAGATGGAGGAAATATTACAAAAGACTCGCAAAAATATATCTCCACATTCCAGGCTCTGCTTAACATGACATCAACAGTACATTGCATTAGTGCCCTACAGTATACTTTCATATCTGCAGCTTTGCTGATAATAAATGAAATCTAAATGGCCAAATAAATCGCAGCATGTTCAGCTATCTGAAACCAAATGTTATTGGTTCACAGCTGTTTAAAAACTACAGTAAGGCCAAACATGGCGGAGGGAACTTCTGTTGACCGTTACAAACTTGCAGTGCAACAGAGTGTAGCAGCGCATCTGGGTAGCTTAGTGATCGACGGCAAAAAGAGAAGAAGTGATGAGTTAATGTGGAGGAAGGATACAGATGTTTCTTTCCTGAGTTGGTTTACCAGTTTTTGAGTTTTGAATGTGCAGTGTTCTACAGCAACAAAGAAAACATGTAATTCCTTCAAATTCAATTTAACCACAACTATCCATGTGCTTATGCTTGTTGGTGTGCAAGTTTTCTCTTCATAGCCCACCTCCTAGCTGTACATGAATGGGTATCAGGTGATGATTTGGCGGGTGAGGTCAGTGCTGTGAGGAGCACAGCAGTAGTAAATGTTGGTTTGGTTATAAAAAATGGCACAAAAAGGCCTTACAACTGTGCAGCAATGATCACAGTGTGGTAACAGTGCGGACTGGTCCACAAATAAACAAAACGCAAAAATGTGTGGTTGGCTGGAGTAAAAAAGCAGGATGATATGTGATATAGTATGGGTGCAATGAATTAGTTGCAATGGCCAAGGAGTCAGCAGAAGTGGAACCTCCTCCTTTGTCTTGTTTCCTTATAGGATGTGGGCTGGTTGCTCAGGAGGGTTGATAAGTCCTATGGCCCTTCAGGAGAGCCATTTCTGCGTTAGAATTTCTCATCAGGGATGACTGTTTTGAAGGGGTGGTCCCAGAACGTGGTGGTGATTCCAAAACCTGGACAGAGAAAAATAGATTACATTAGATAGATCAGTCAAAAACAGAAGCAAGGAGAATCAAACCTAATTATTCCATAGTATCTTCCTTGGTCCAAGGCCTATGTGTGTTTAGGTGTAGTAATTTCAATAGCCACATTACAAAAGTCAGCCTATTATCACCTTAAGAATATATCAGGGGTTAAAGGATTTATGTCTCAGCTGGATTTAAAAAAAAAAAAAAACTTGTCCTTGATTTGATCTTCAGTAGACTTGACTACTTTAACAATGTCTCCCTAAAAAATCAACTGCAGCTGATTCAGAACTCTGCTGCTGGAGTCGTCACTAAGATCAAGTTTACTGGATCACTCCAGTTCTGAGGTCTTTACACTGGCTTCCTGTGTCTCAAAAGAATTGAATTCTAAATACTACTGTTGGTTTATGACAATGAATGGACCTCTCAGGTCGTCTGGGATCGGTCTGCTTTCTGGTTTCCAGAGCTCACCTGCTCTCTGGTGCTCGAAGTGGTGTTTGACGTGGTAGGCCTTCAGGTTGTACATATACGAGCCTCTCTTTGGTGAGCCGTAGTGAAGGTAGTAGTGGATCATATCATACACCACGTAGCCACACAGTCCTCCGACAAACACTGATGTCCCGATGATGACTGGCAACGTGCTACAGAGGAACAGATAGAAACCTCCCACCATTAAGGAGGCCAGGCCGGGGGGGAAGACCAGCCGAGAGCCGTCAAACGGAGACTGTGGAGACAGACATCATACACTGAGACATTTGACTTTATGAATACTATTTAAGTAGTTTTACATTTTTATTTCCAAATTGTATATACATTTGTACAATCTTCCCATTTATCTATATTTTTGGAATATTTGTTCTTGTATTCTATCCTATTTATTATTTCTTGTATATTCTGCATGTGTGCTGAGTCTATTTAATCTAATTTAATTATACAGAGAAGAAACAGACAGAAACTACCACAAAAAAATGAATTATTTAACACAAATTGACAGTCCTGTATCTGTATTTTTTTCGGGGTTTCAAAAGCACAAAATGCATTTGTTTGTTTTAAGAAAATCATAATCATTGATGTTAATTCTAAATAGTGATAATCCTCCATTTGCATTCAGAAAACAGAAGTCAATGTGAAACTGACACTATGAGGAATAGGAAGACAGTTGTTTCACCAATATAACGCTATTCATTGACTGTGCCATAAAGTATGCATAATAAAAAAAGTTTATGATAGAACCAGTTTAAGGTCCGTGAGACCTGCCCTGTCCCTCAGCCTCAGTGGCGTTGTGTGTTTGTACCTTGTGGTGCTGTCCATGCAGGAGGAAGTGCAGAGTGATGAGGTAGTAGTTATGAGCTGGAGGTTTCATGTGAAAGACAAAGCGATGGATGCAGTACTCGACCAATGACCACAAGAACCAGCCCAACAAAAAGAGCAGCGGGAAAAAGTGCTCATGGATCGGGATAGAGAAGTCTGGGAACACACACACACACACACACACACACACACACACATACACACATATTTGCATACTGTAGATATATACACAAATTAACTGGGCATGAAAATGAAGATAACAAAGATGTATTGTTGTGTGCCAGAGATGGGAAGTAACAAAGTACAAATACTTCGTTACTGTACTCAAGTAGATTTTTCAGATATTTTTACTTTACTTTAGTATTTATTTTTGTGGCGACTTTTTACTTCTACTCCTTACATTTTAACACAAATATCGGTACTTTCTACTCCTTACATTTTACAAAACTGGCTCGTTACTTTAGTTTTGTACAAGAGGTTGTCATGTCGGACAATAGCGCGGACACGCGCTACACAGAGAAAAAAGTGAGAGAAATGAAAAGGGGACTAGCTGTCAATCAGCTGATAATCAGCTGAGATTGTGTGTGTGCCTCCTTGAGAACTGTAAGTCGTATAACTCATGTTGTCAGTCACTTAAGCCTGTTACTGGTCAATAGTTCTTCACATTTAAAGTTAGCTAGTGGTTTTGGTGTGTTCTTCACCTGTTAGCTGGGTTGCACGTTGGTCTTAATGAAGCATCAACAGTTTCAACAGCTTCAACTTCAGATACTGTAATTCAATTGACAAGTGGATGGAAACTTAGCTAGAGAGAAGTCGTCTCTGTCTGTTTTAACAGACGCACCTGGGGCCAAGTTGGAAACCAGAATCAGCTTTAATCCTGTCCTAATCTAGTCCTCAACTTTCACATCATTTCACTGGAGTTATCCTTATTATTGTTCACGTCATCAATACCATATTCAGTCTAAGTGGATGGGAATACATCTACTGTACGTTGCATTTGACGCACGACTAAGACAACTCAACAGATTCTGCTTTCTGCATTAATTCACAGCAAAGCATTGTGCCTTGATGTTAACGTTAGCACATAGTAGCATGGATGCCGCTAACGTTAGCACATAGTAGTATGGAGGGCGCTAACGTTAGCACATAGTAGCATGGATGGCGCTAACGTTAGCACATAGTAGTATGGAGGGCGACATGATTGAAAATGAAGAAAACAGCAAGACATTCCCATCATCCTCAACCTTATCTGAGAGAGATGTTTGAGACAGTAGACATCAAGAAGGACTCCTGGCCAATGTGCTGGGGACCTTCTTAATTAATGTCTGTTTAGTCATTCATATTTTAACCATTTATTTTCTTTCCAGAAGCCATATTTGAGCGCACTCACGTACATGTAGATTAATTTAAATGTTAGGGAGAAGATAACAAATAGAAACTGGATCTGTGAATTCTCACAGAATCACAACTGAATTCATATCTTGCTAATGAGTCAGAATCTTATTGACCTGGAGTCTCAGTTTCTGTCATAATAATCATATATGTTATGTTTTAGGCCTATTGGCAGACATCCATTTAAAATGTAGCCATTGCCATATAAAGACTTTGTTCTCCATGTCCACTGAAGTTCCTCAACATGCTCTCTGGTAACATTTGTGTGCTCCAGGTAGCTTTGCATAAAACATTGTTGTCATTCGCAAGGCTACTTTTACTTGTATACTTTAAGTAAATTTCCTAGCCTGTACTTTGTTACTTTTACTTGAGTAAAGAAGTTTAATCAGTACTACTTTTACCAGAGTATTTTTTAACACAAGTATCTGTACTTCTACTTAAGTACGGAAAGTGAGTACTTTTCCCATCTCTGTTGTGTGCGTACAAAACTGAGAATGTGGATGGGAACTAAACTGAAAATGAAAGTGTTCAAGAATGTCTGGTGCTAAGGTTTTCATAATGTCAACATGCATTGTAATATGGCTGTGTGTGAAGGCAGGCACGTGTGTGTGTGTGTGTGTTTGTGTGTGTGTGTGTGTGTGTGTGTGTGTGTGTGTGTGTGTTATACCTGAAGTGAGTTCTAGCTTGGTGGTGCCCTTAGCCAGGGTGGTGTAGCAGTGCCAAGTGAAATACAGCACAACAGGAATCCACACCACTGGCACCCAGTACCTGTAGCAAGAGAGCATATAGCAATACGGTCATACTCTTAATCTTTTTAATAAAATAAATGTCCTTTCTACCATGTTTGTTTCATATTTTCTACTCTATCATATTAAGGGTGATGCAGCCAAATGGCCAGGTGAACAGGGATCTTAGACAAGCTGAAAAAACTGAAGAAGGTAAAGTGAAAAATGAATGTTCTGTGTTCCCGTAATAGGGACTCTGAAGCTGATCTTGAAACCACCAGCCTCTCCAGTGTAGCTGCTTGTTGAACTTGACGGCTGTGTGACTGTGGGGAATTGTATGATAGTGAATGAAGGTGAAACAGATCTTAAGCTATCAGTGTTAAAATAGGCTAAGGAATCACTGTCAAAAACTGTTTGAATGTTAGTATAGTGGTTCCCAAACTTGTTTTGTCTGACGCACCCCCACAGCCCATGTCCCAAATGTATTAATAAAGGGACACCGTTATCTATGATCAGTACAATACTACTGGTTGGGAATTAGTGAACAGACACAATAGCAGAGTCAACAAGTCCCCTGCTGCAGCAACACTTCAATTGCAAAAACTGCAGAATCGGCTTACATCAAACTTATAAGGGCACCTGAGAATTTCACACATTCATATGTGGAAACCTCAGCAATGGACAAAGATGTAAAAATCAAGCCAAGTTTTGTTTTCAAGTCTATGAAACTGAATGCATATTTCATAAATATCATATTGACTGTACACTCACACAAATGTACCCACACGCACACACTCACAGGAGGTGGGCTATGGAGAGAAAGAGAGGGACACACGCACATCAACAGGCACACATTCAAGCATGTGCACATCTACTGTATGTCTTATGAGTGTTGTGGTTACATTTCATTTGAAATAATTACATCATTCCTCTATCGCTGTAAAATACTGTAAAGCACATTCAAAATTCTTTCCCTGGTTCCTAAATACACATATACATTTATAGCCACATATACCAGAGAAAACACACACACACACACACACACACACACACGTGTGGTGTCTTTTACCATGAAGTCTTGGTGCTGGCCTCCAGGAAGGGGTTTCCAAACAGTCTGATTGGTCTGTCGACTGGCTGGTGAACCCACGCATCATATTTCTCTCTGAGGTGGCCCACCTGCCATGCCAGCGGCTTCCGCCAGTCCACCAAATCCTGTAGAGAGACACACCAATTACCTGTATATTCTATACAGGTAAATGTGACGGTGCTTTAGAAAAGCACACAGAACAGTGTTAAATCAGAAACCTCGTTGCATCCACCAGGTGGTGGCAGAGAGTTTAAAACTGAGGAAGTGCTCTAAGACTTGTCAAACCAGGGGTGACTGCTTGTATGTTTGATTGTGTTTTGTTAATGGGAGTAGAATTGACAATTCTGAATTTAAACACCAAGAGAGTGAGCTATGTCTGTAGGCTCATGCTTTACAGCCACACATGAGACACGTAGCTCTGGTGTGGATGATAGTTTCACACTCCTCAGTGGTCAGTTGTGTAATATCCATAGGATAGGTGAGTACAGTAAAAGCATGACCAGAGGAGAATAGATCACAGTTGACAAGTTTTTCTTAATTTCAATGGTATTACTCCTATTACTAATGGTATTATATGGTCCCAACTGACACACCGCTAAATGGGGTTTATTGTGTATTATTGAGGAATTATGATTATTGCCAGAGAGCTGGTGCTTCCCTTATGAAACCCCTCCGAGGACATTTGTGTCAGGCACGGACTGACACAGGGACCAAAGGTTGATTGCCTAGGAGGATTAAAAGTAATTACAGGTTACAGCCTATATGACAACCTGCCCTGATAGACACAAAAACAACCTCAGCAGTTAAATTCTACCACACAATGTGTAGCCACTGTGACAGTTTAGCATGGAATGGCACTTTTGCTGGGACTGAGTGGTCAGCTACCAGTTACACAACTGTAGTGTTTACCAACATCAAAGCATTGCACCCATCTCCCATGTCTTTTAATTCCTCTGTTTACTGAGGACAAAGTGGTAATGCAGCTTATTCTGCATTTGTGCTGACAGCAGTAATGGTGTGCAGTACATTGTATAAGGCTACAACAATAATAACCACAGTCTGCAGAAAAAGAAAGAAACATTGGGTAAAACATACAGTACATGAAATAAACTTAATTAGTATTTTTCTTAATTCATATTTGACACAAAATCTAGAAAAAAAAATCTTAAAACTACTTTGTCAAATTGTGCACAGCAGCTACATAATGCAGACCTCAGTGAACATGTGGTGTATGTATCTGTCTGTTTTGGCTTTGTATTTATCATAAATAAAGATAAAGATAACTACTTGTTAGTATTATATAAAAGGCTGCACCCTGAACTTAAGCTTTGTTGTGTGTGCCAAGTCATATTGCAATTAAAAAAAAGAAGTGAAATCGCTTGTCACATGGTAAAGAGAAGTGCACTTGTGACAAGGGGAATTTTTCACAAACAAGTGATTTTTAATTTATTAGAGGCACAGAACGCCACACAGCAACTTTTCAGCATTGTTCCAAGCAAAAAATGATCATAAATATGACAAAGGGTAAAGATTTATCGCTAAAAATTAATTAACTAATGGTTTGTTTTCTCCAATGGCATAAACCAAAATTCTGTTTTAGTGGGTGTTGCCAGTAATGCCGTCCAAGTCTATCCAAAATGTGTATTATATTCAGATCTGCCACCCCACTTTAAAATCCTGGAATCATCCCTGTTACCAGTTTGCCTTTGGATTGCAACAATACAATTAAAAAAAACAAGGTTTAACTGAAAAAAGTGGCTACTTCTTTTTTTTCATTAGTGAAATAATATCGCTTGAAGAAAGAAGTGTGATATATATACATAGAAGATAATTACATACAGACAAGGCAACTACTAGTTGGTGTGAATTGTTGTCCTGACATCACGTCACGTTTACTTTAAAAACGTCCTCACATGCCATTCTATCTTCTATGAGTTTTGTCTTGTATTTTGTGTAATGTGGCTTTTTAGTACTTTGTGGCTTATATTGTACAGCAGCTTTGTTTTTGTCTTTTTTTTTTAAATTACTAGGCGGAATAGCACAAAACAACAGCACTGCAACCAGATGCATTCACATTGTTTTCAACAGTTTTTTTTTTAAATGGCCTGATTGTTTTGTTTGGATATTTATTTTACGGTTGCTTGGTGGTTTGGTGTAAACATTAGGCACCATGTTGTGTGCTTTTTCCTCCATGGCTCATGTATTTTACACATGGGTTGGGTTATTGAAATCAAATTGCACTAAAGCTCAGTAATGGGAGTGCCCAAAGCACATTTTGTATTTTATAGCCACAACAAATCACTCAAACTGGTAGTACAAGGATTTAATAATTAATTGTATGGCAACAACTGACTGATTCTTCATTTCTATGAAGACAGAAACACTGTGAAGTCATTAAGGAACGCCCAGTCAAGGTTAGGTTTACGATGAGAGAGGTGCATTTTATTCAACAGACTGATGCCTGGCAACATTGTTGAATCTGTCATCACAATGTGTTCAAGGACCTAAGCCCAGTTTCAGAAACCTGTCAGCTGTTCATATGAAAGGTGCGCAAAGCTTCAAACAATAAAGAAAGAAAATTATTTAAAAGTGCCTATTGGTGCTTATATTGTTCACTGCTGGCTACAAGTTAGCAATCAAACACAACAAAGGCTGTCACTTGAATGGCATTTTGAGCTAACGTTAGCAATCAAACAACCATAGATAGATAAAACATTTTTGAAATGGCTAGTAGCTTAGCTACAAGTTAGCATCAAACACAACAAAGGCTTTCAGTTGAATGGCGTTTTGAGCTATTGTTAGCAATCAAACAATCTTAGATAGCTAAAACGTATTTGAAATGATTCCCATCTTCTGTTATTGTTTGTAATGAGAAAAGTTTATTATTTGATGGATTTCACAAATTTCAGTATGACACGTTATGCCGTAAAACGTTTAAATCTGAGCATGCGCGACTCAAATCTGCACTCAACTCACATCTGGGAGTAACAGTAACTTTCAGTTGGTGTTGTGTCCAGCGGCCCCTCTGGACAAAAGCTGTAGTGTTTTTACCAAACCTGCTGTTGTAAAGGTATTTTCTTTACTGTGATGTACTGCCCACTGTAGAATACTGAGTTAGCGTTACGGTGAGGTCATATAGTTGCGATGAATGTTGTGCTCGGACAGAAAGTAATTAATTTACAATAAGAGAATACATTATGCATTTCAAGTGTTGCTGCTTTGGCCTACTTTGGATGTATCATGAGGTAAACCAGGTATCACTGTCACTGTGTCACGAGCAAAAGCATTAACGTTACGAGTTGTAACAACCAATGTAATATAATTTAGATTTATATAACAAATTTCATGAAACCCAAGAACGCTTCACACAACTACAGGGGTGTGGAAATTGCAGCAAGATGCCAGAGACAATTTCTCATGTTGAGCACAAGAAAAGCGCGGCCCGTTTATTTTACAGGAAAAAAAACATAAAAACAGAATAAGGCGCTAAGCCTAATGCCAACCCCATAACGTCCCACGTCATCACGCATTCCCAACATGTAAAGGGGCCGTGCTCCCCGAACAGTTATCATTACCTGCGGTGACTAAAGGCAGTAAATGACATGTCTAATCAAAGGTGTGTGGAATTATGTATATCAATTTTACTACAGGGGGACAAGAAAAAATGAAATAGTAGGCCACAAACACACCACAAACACGGACTAAAAGGAATAAAACATCTGTGCTAAATGGAAGAGGGACGTTATTTAATGTCGGCTACTAACGTACAACCATAGTAATTTTATGAATGAAATAGACATCACAAAAAAACTTTCCATGCTGTTTTGAGTGAGACAGAGGTTTCTGAATGTCCTCTGCCTTCAGTCTCCAGGTGAGCTGTTAAAAATCTGCACGGCTCTCTACGTCACTAGTCGAGACGAGGTGGCTAACCGCAACACATGCTAGCGCTAGCATGCTAGCTCGTTCTCAATGGCAAAACACTGCTACAACACACAATAATTCACCATAATCAAATTTTCATCACAATCACGATTTTTACTTCCCACGATCAAATTTGCGTGATCGAGCGACTATTTTAAATGCGTCATTTCATAGAACGCTGAGTTTTTTGCAAAGCCAATCTACCGCTCCGTAAACCACTGTCTGCTCATGAGCCAGTCAGAGTTGTTCCCTGCACCGTGCAGCTTAGTTTCTAGATGTAGACAGTCACAGAGGACAGAGTAATGGGAGGAAAAGTCAACAGATAGCAGTCGGTTATACGGTTTACCAGTTTACTAGTAAACACAACATTTTGTCCCGTCTGTTGTTTTTCAGACAACAGCAGTGACCAGTGCTAGTCGGTGCTAGTTAGCGTCTGTTAGCTCACAGGGCTCGATTGGAGTATTAGTTTTCCTCTAGGTTGCACCGGTGCACCTAATGTCCTCGCCCCCGCTGCAATGTTTATAGGCTATCGATATGTTTTAATTCTTTGTTACATGACCCATTTCTTCTGTAAAGCCGTGCCTGTGTTGAATCTCTGCTCTACTCTCACACAGCGCCAGTCCACACTTCTGATATTCGTCTACAGTTTTAATTGTAACTAAAGCAGCTGTATATATAACTTATAAGTATCTTGGTATTGTTATTGATGACTGCCTATCTTTTAAGCCTCATGTTCACTGTCTAGTGAGAAAGTTGAGACTAAAATTGGGTTTTTACTTTCGAAATAAGCTGTGCTTTTCTTTTAATGTTAAAAAACGGTTAGTGGCATCAACTTTTTTAACTGTGCTGGATTATGGTGATATACTATATATGCATTCATCTGCTCAATGCCTTCAGATGATTGACGCAGCCTATCATGCATCGTTGAGATTTATTACTAATTGTAGAGTTCACACCCATCACTGTGAGCTGTATTCTCGTGTAGGGTGGTCTGCCTTGGCTACACGGAGGCTTTGTCATTGGTATACATTTATATATAAGGCTATTCTTGGTGCGCTTCCATCTTATTTATGTTCACTACTTATGAAGAAAAGTACTGGTCATTACTCTCTCCGTTCTCAGGCTGTTGTCTTGTTTTCTGTCCCACGTGTCAGTACTGAGCTGGGTAAAAAGGCCTTTGCTTACTCTGCTCCCTTTACATGGAATTTGCTGCAGAAGAACTTGAAACTTAGTAAATTGGTTCCTTTGAGTATTTTTAAGCTGAAAATGAGAAGCTTTGAGTTGGACTCCCTCACATGTCAATGTTTTAATTGAGATTTTATTGTAAGTGCATATTTGGTTTTCATGTGTGTGTCTTTGTATGTATGTAATGATGTGATGTAATTTTGATGCCTATCTTGGCCAGGTCTCCCTTGCAAAAGAGATTTTTAATCTCAATGGGTATTACCTGGTTAAATAAAGGATAAATAAAAAAAATAAAATATTGGTAAGCATTGGAGGCAAACCTGTATTTCCGCTGGTAAACTATCTGCTATTGCAACGGCCACGGTGAAAAACACAGAAGAAGTTATTGAATGCAACTAACTCCAGTTGGTAGAGTAACATACTGTGAGACGGATCCTTCTGGAACTGGGTGAGAGATGTGACCCATGGCCAGAATATCATATTTCATAAAAAGGCAGCGCAGTGACGATACAGACATTTCATATACACAATGTGTGCAACTCCACTGACCCGCCATTCGACCCATGATAGACCCATGATGGACCCATTCACTGTGAATCAGCCGTCACCGTGTGAGTAGCATAAACGTCCATCGCACTCCCCCTCTCTCCCTAGCTCTTTTTATCAGTTATTGTTGAAAACAAGGAGCTTTCTCAGAGATACATTTTAAAAAATCCTAGGTTATTTATTTCAGATAGCTAATTTTCATTAACATGTGTTGCAGCTGTATGTCTAAACAACATACAACTTCAACATAAGAAGAATGTAGCACAAAATGGATGTGAAAGCAGTTATAAATAGCCTATGTGACTATAATATTAGTTTTGGTTAAAATCAACAAATAATTTTGATAATAATCGTGATCACAATATTGATCAAAATAATCGTGATTATCATTTTGGCCGTAATCAAGCAGAGCTATCTGGTACAACCTCAAAATACAATTATGAACCTGAAAAGGAGCATAATATGGGCGCATTAATAAATCTTTTTCAGGTAATGTTCCTGGCCCAGTACCAGCTGTTACTACAACAGAAGACTTTACAATTATATAATAAAGCCTATATAAAGAAATCTTCTGCTACCCTTTACCTGCATGCTCACAAACACAGGCTTTTCCTGTGTTACTACAAAATCTGTGACCCGACAGAATGTGGGCTCTGTAGCCCGGTCTACCTGCCAAAAATAATTTTGTGACTTTGCGGGGGAAAACTGACCCGGGCAAAGGCATTAATAAAATCTAAATTTTTTTTTTTTTCACTCTTAATCTCGTTTGCATTAACAGGTCATTTATGATAATCAGATAAAAAATTACAAATTTAAATGTTACATATAGTCACTTCAAAGCTTTAGTGGGCAAAACCTTCCAATACATTCAAACCATTGCCAAATGAGTTGATACAAAGTTAAGTAAAGTATTAAGACTTTTAGTCTTTAGCTTTTAGCTCCACTTATTCTCAGTATGGCTATATTTAGAAAAGGGTGTCATCCGGCAGAAAATCAAGTGAAGATAATTAACTCTTCTGAAGAGTCAATTTTTTGTAATCCTCCGTGTCCTCCTTGGCTACAAGCAACTGCATGAAGGAGGGATGGAGGCGGTGCGCTTCCACGGTAGGCTTGTGTTGTGTGTGTGTGTGTGTGTGTGTGTGTGTGTGTGTCTGACCGTTTTCTTCTCATTACTTAGAATTCCTCATGGGGGAGACAGAAACGAAGCACCACCAACGCAATCTGACCGTAGGCATATTTCTGAAGGCATGTCCAAATAGAACACTACATGGGTGTCCAGGTTCTGGTAGCCTTCGCAACTCATTTGTAAATGCTTTGTAAAGAATAGAAAGGGCTCACTTTAGATAGGCTTACACAATATATTTAACTAACCAGCAGTCACTCCTGAATTAGTCATGGATTACATTATTGATAAGTTTTTGTCACAGATGTATTAACACCCCAGTTATTAGTTTAAGCCTATTTCTAAATACTTTTATTTAAGGCTTGAACAATGTAAGTCTAGATAGTCTATTAATCATTAACTTCCTAGTTTTAACCGACCGTATACATTCCAGAGTACCTAGTTAATAATTGTAGGCATAAATCACTTAAATAAAATAATATTTTTTTAATAATATTGAAATAAATAAATGGTTAATGCATAATTTATGAATTATTAAAAACATCAACTTATAAATGTTTTACATGGGCTTACTTACTATGAACAAAGAATTTACTAACTGTATTTACAAACGCTTTACTAATTAAAATGATATAGGAACTCTGCTTTACAAATGATAAAGAAAGAAAATACTAATAGTTTTTAGATATTTATAAAGGGAAAAGTATTTAATCTACAAATGGTTAGCACACTACTTATTAAGTGGTAAACTTTTATTTATAAACAATTTTTGAGAGACTTATTTACTCTGAACAAACCATTAAATGCTTTATTTATGAGAATTAACAAAGGAGCAATGCTTTGCAAATGATAAACAAAGCATTTTGTAATAGTCTGGTTTATAATGGGAAATTATTTAATTTAGAAATGGTTGTTTCATTATCTATAAAGTATAAATCATGTACTTACAAACATATTTTGTTAGATTGGCTTATTTACTATGAAAACATTAGGTTACTAATAAGTAACTAATGTTTAATAAATGAGGAATTGTGTGTAGTTATTATAAAGTGTTCATGTTATTTTAATGGAGCCAGACCAAGCCATCTTTTGGCTTTGAGACTGAGAAAACATGAAAAAGTTTTTATTTTTTTATTTATTTTATTAATTCAGGACAATGCACATTGATGAACCTGCACAACAGCACACGTAAATGTGCCAGATTGTAGCCCGAGGGCTAATTTCCATCTGCAGTCCAATAGGCAGGTTGAGAATATTATGGCCATTAAAACACCTCTGTGTACTTTGAGTGACAAGAATTCAAAGACTTTTTACTCTATCCTTTATAAGTCTGAAATCTCATTTGAGATCAGTGCATGTACACATTTTTTCAGGGACTCAATTTACCTTCTTTGTCTGACAACCACTCTGAATTGCTCAATGCCCCCATTTCCCTAGAAGAGTTACGGTTAGCCCTTGTTAACAAGAAGACAGGCAAGTCCCCAGGGTGGGATGGAATTCCACCAGAGTTTTATCTTGCTTTTTGGGATGAACTGGGCCGACCATTATTGGAAATGTTTAATACAGCTATTGTCAAAGGCAAATTCAATATTAATGATAACACCATAATTACAGTGCTTCCAACCAAATAAATATTTGAATCAATGTGGTAATTATAGACCTCTTTCCCTTCTTAAAGAAGATATTAAATAATTTGCTAAAGTGCTTGCAGCTCGATTAGAGGTACATCTAACAAAAGTTATAAATAATGGTCATAACCGGTTTTATTAAAACTCGACTAGCATCGGATAAAGTGTGTCACCTGCTGCACATTATTCATGCAGCAAGTAGCATAGACACAACCTGCTTGATTCTATCACTGGATGCCGAGAAACCATTTCATAGGTTGGAATGGGACTTTGGGCTACTTTGGCTACATTTTTCCATCACATTTTGTAATACAAATCATTGGATATCATTGTATGCTGATGATATCTTTCTCTACGTAGACAACACAGGTTTCTTAGTTCAACATTTGCTTTCTATATTTGATTCATTTAGCTTGTTTTCTTGTTACAAAATTAACTGGACAAAGTCAGCACTGATGTATTTAAATTCTGTTACATCTCAATCTCCCCTGCCCTCCCACATACCAATAGTCAAGAGTTTCAGGTATCTCAGTGTTGATATCTTTCCTTCTTTGCCTTCTATTCCATCCATCCATCTTCATCCGCTTTATCCGGTATCGGGTCGCGGGGGCAGCAGCTCCAGCAGGGGACCCCAAACTTCCCTTTCCCGAGCCACATCAACATGCTCCGACTGGGGGATCCCGAGGCGTTCCCAGGCCAGGTTGGAGATATAATCTCTCCACCCAGTCCTGGGTCTTCCCCGAGGCCTCCTCCCAGCTGGACGTGCCTAGAACACCTCCCTAGGGAGGCACCCAGGAGGCATCCTTACCACCTCAACTGGCTCCTTTCGACGCGAAGGAGCAGTGGCTCTACTCCGAGCTCCTCTCGGATGACTGAGCTTCTCACCCTATCTCTAAGGGAGACGCCAGCCACCCTCCTGAGGAAACCCATTTCGTCCGTTTGTACCCTGGATGTCGTTCTTTCGGTCATGACCCAGCCTTCATGACCATAGGTGAGGGTAGGAACGAAAATTGCCCGGTAGATCGAGAGCTTTGCCTTCTGGCTCAGCTCTCTTTTCGTCACAACGGTGCGATAAACGGAATGTAATACCGCACCGGTTGCTCCGATTCTCCGACCAATCTCACGCTCCATGGTCCCCTCACTCGCGAACAAGACCCCAAGGTACTTAAACTCCTTCACTTGGGGTAAGGACTCATTCCCCACCCGAAGAAAGCACTCCATCGGTTTCCTGCTGAGAACCATGGCCTCAGATTTAGAGGTGCTGATCCTCATCCCAGCCGCTTCACAATCGGCTGCGAACCGATCCAGTGAGTGCTGAAGGTCACAGACCGATGATGCCATCAGGACCACATCATCCGCAAAAAGCAGCGATGAGATCCCGAGCCCACCGAACTGCAACCCCTCCCCGCCCCGACTACGCCTCGATATCCTGTCCATAAATATTACAAACAGGATTGGTGACAAAGCGCAGCCCTGGCGGAGGCCAACCCTCACCTGGAACGAGTCCGACTTACTGCAGAGAACCCGGACACTGCCTTCTATTGCAGCACAAAATTTTCAAGGTTTATAAAAGCGTATAGAGAAGGACTTTGAACGTTGTAAAATCTCCCAAATGCACTTTAAGTCCTGTGGTATCATAAGGGGACGTGTGGTAGAGGGACGCTATGTTCCTCTACAGGAGTGTCTACCCCATTACAAGATGGCCACCACCCGAAATACAGGTCCCAGAACGCACCGCACAGGGGACGTGCAAATGCCTTAGTCCCTTGATCAAAGCAGGTGCTCAGGCACAGAGTGAACAAAGAGAGCAGAGGCAGAGTGCAAAAAGAGTTTGTGGAGAGACCAACATTATAAAAGAACCTAAGTTTCCAGGACTTTGTGAATATATTTGGTTTTGTATTGGACTATTTTCTAAAAAAGGCTGTTCTAAAATAAAAACTTTAGTTCGCTTGCAATCATGTTTTGGCTGTTCTACCGCCCTACACCCCACCTGCGGCAAACAAAAACCTCTCATGACATCACAGCACGTATGTCAATAGTTAAAATGGATGTACCACCTTGTGGATTTACTGTTTTGCATTGAACTATTTTCTGAAAAAGACTGCTCTAAATTAAAACCTCTGTTTGCTTGCTACCACGTTTTGGCTGTTCTTCCCCTCTACACCCTGCCTGCTGCAAAGAAAAACCTCTCATGATATCACAGCCCATATCAATAGTGAACGAATAGTAAAACGGATGTACTACCTCGTGTTAACTTTTACTCTTCTATGAGTCCTCTTACTCCTCATATTGGCTACTGGGGAAAACATATTACACTCATTAATAACTAAATACAAGAGCTGGTGGTGAATCTAGTAGATATGGAAGACAGAAACTGAAGATTCTGATGAGGATGATGCAACATCCGCATCGTCGGGCTGAAAGAGGGGCTAGAAGGTGCTGATGCTATTCTGTACCTTTTGCGCTCCCTGCCTTAGTGGCTCCCAAAACTGGCATATATAAAGATCAAGATAAGAAGAACCCACAAAATACCCCCCCCCCCACACACACACACACACACACACACACACACACAAACACGTTTGGCTTTCTTTGTTCTGTTGGTTGCTCTAAATCCAGTCCAGAGCAGGGTAACTTTCGGTACACAATTCGTTCTGCATGCACGATCTGTCCTGCGCATGCGCAGTAGATGATAATCATGATGTACTACAATTTACAACACTGCACGATCTGTTCCCATAGACAGTTAAAAAAGTCTGTTCCACAGTGGCGGTCTGTCATTAGCCTCCACCGGACAGCTTGATTCAGTCTAAAATAACGTTACTCAAACTAAACAGTGGGAAAAGCAGGCTACAGCTGTTGAGGGTTCAGTCGGACCCGAACAACACAGGTAGACAGGAAAAGGTAACAAAAAGGTTTAATCCACTAAAAAACACACAAAAACCAAAGAACAGGAGATGGTGAAGGTGTAAGTGGTAATCCAGTCCGGGGAAGCTGCACAGAGTGGTGACGGAACACAATATCTGTGACGGAACAAGAAACAAAGTTAGTCAGTAGCAAAGTTTAGTAGAGCAACGATACTAAGTGACTGGCCTAGTTACCACTTGGGAGTATGTAACGAACTGGCGCTGAAGAGGTGGTCAGCCCGGGTATAAATACTGCAGTGGTGGTGATGGTGATGAGACGCAGCTGTGCTGGTAGACAGATGATGGTGATGTGGTGCAGCTGAGCTGGTAGACCTTGTACCTCTAGGACGCCTTCAAGTGGTGGACAGAAAACACAGACACACAGGGGAAAGGAGGGGGAATGGGACAGAAAAGGCAGCAGACCCACAACAGAGCCCCCCCCCTCAAGGGACGCCAGGCCTATCCGGATGGGACCGATGGAAATCGGTCACCAACTGAGGGTCCAGGATGAACCGCCGAGGGATCCAAGACCGTTCCTCAGGCCCGTAGCCCTCCCAGTCGACCAGGTACTGGAACCCTCTGCCACGCTGCCGAACGTCCAGGAGCTGACGGACTGTGTAAGCCGGATGGTCGTCTATAAGCCTGACAGGCGGAGGCGGGTCAGCAGGAGGACAAAGCGGACTGGAAGACACCGGCTTCAACTGGGACACGTGGAAGGTAGGGTGGATCCTCATGGCAGCGGGCAGCTTCAGCCGGACGGCCGAGGGGTTGATGATGGCCTCGACCACGAACGGGTCCAAGTACCGCGGGGAGAGTTTCCGCGACTCGGTGCGCAGCGGCACATTCCGGGATGACAGCCACACCTCCTGGCCTGGCTGGAACTGGGGTGCCGGGATCCTGTGTCTGTCCGCCACCGCCTTGGACCGCTCCGTGGTCTGGAGCAAGGCCTCTCGAGCCGTGACCCAAACCTGACGACAGCGACGCAGGTGGTCCTGCACTGACGGCACAGCCAGTTCCCTCTCCTGGGCAGGAAATAACGGAGGTTGGTACCCCAAAGCCACCTCAAAGGGGGAGAGACCGGTGGCCGAGGAGGTCAGTGAATTATGCGCGTACTCCACCCACGGCAGGAGAGACGCCCAGGCGGTGGGCTCCTGGGCGGCTACACAGCGGAGAGCAGTTTCCAGGTCTTGGTTGGCCCTTTCGGTTTGACCGTTTGATTGAGGATGGAATCCAGAAGAGAGGCTGACGGTCGCACCTAGGGCAGAACAAAACTCCTTCCACACTCTGGAAAATAATTGTGGGCCTCGATCAGACACAATGTCCACAGGAATTCCATGGAGACGGAAAACATGTTGGACAACGAGGTCAGCCGTTTCACTGGCTGTAGGTAATTTAGGTAATGCAATATAATGGACAGATTTAGAGAACCTGTCCACAACAGTGAGAATAGTGTCATTACCTCCAGAAACGGGCAAGCCCGTGACAAAATCCAGGGCCACATGCGACCAGGGACGGCTGGGGACCGGGAGTGGCTGCAGCAGACCAGCAGGCTGTTGGTGGGAGGCCTTTCCCCGAGCGCAGACAGTGCAGGCCGCCACGTAAGCCCGGACATCGGCTTCAGCCGACGGCCACCAGAAGTGTCGCCTCAGCAGAGTCAGAGTTCGATGTACGCCAGGGTGGCAGGCAAAACGTGCAGTGTGTGTCCAATGCAATACCTGAGACCGTACGGGCTGCGGAACGAAGAGTCGATCGGGGGGGCCTTCTCCGGGACCAGGATCCGTAGCTTGAGCGGCTTTCACCAGAGATTCGATCTCCCAGCGTACGGCGGCAACAACCCGAGAGGGTGACAGCACCGATTCTGGCTCGGAAGAGTCCTCGGTGCGGTCAAACAGACGTGACAGAGCGTCGGGTTTAACATTGCGTGTTCCCGGCCGGTAGGTAAGGGTAAAATTGAAACGACCAAAAAACAAGGCCCACCTGGCTTGACGTGAGTTCAGTCTCTTAGTGGATTGGATGTAGGCAAGGTTTTTGTGGTCCGTCCACACTACGAACGGCAGCTCCGCACCCTCGAGCCAGTGACGCCACTCCTCCAGTGCCAGCTTAACCGCCAGGAGCTCCCGGTTCCCCACGTCGTAATTCTGCTCGGCAACGGACAGTTTCTTCGACATGAAGGCACAAGGGTGGAGCTTCTGGTCTGAAGTGGAGCGTTGAGACAGTATAGCCCCCACTCCAGACGCAGAAGCGTCAACCTCCACCACAAACTGGAGTGAGCAGTCGGGGTGTTTGAGTACAGGAGGCGAAGTAAACAGCCGTTTCAACGTTGACATAGCATGCTCAGCAGCAGGAGACCAGTGGAAAGGGATCTTGGGGGACGTGAGCTTAGTCAGAGGGACCGCCACCCGGCTGAAGTCACGTATGACCTGCGGTAGAAATTAGCAAAACCCAGAAAGCGTTGAAGTTGCTTACGTGTCGTAGGCGTGGGCCAGTCGGCGACAGCTTTGGTCTTCTCTGGGTCAGCCGAAACCTGTCCACTCTCGATCACGAACCCCAAGAACGGGACCGAGTGCTGGTGAAAGGAGCATTTCTCAGCCTTCACGTACAGCTTGTTCTCTAGGAGGCGTTGAAGAACCTGCTGGACATGACACACATGCTCGGAGAGAGAGGAGGAGAAAACAAGAATGTCATCCAGGTAAACCACCACTAAACGGTTCAGAAAGTCCCTCACACATCATTGACCAGTGCCTGGAAGACAGCTGGAGCATTAGTTAGTCCGAATGGCATGACCAGGTACTCAAAGTGCCCCAGAGGAGTGTTGAAGGCGGTCTTCCACTCGTCACCTTCCCTGACACGAACGAGGTGGTAAGCGTTCCTTAAATCCAGTTTGGTGAATATAGCGGCGCCCTGCAGAGGCTCAAAGGTGGAATTAATCAATGGCAGGGGATATTTATTCTTAATGGTAATGTTGTTGAGCCCCCGATAGTCTATACAGGGGCGCAGTGACTTGTCTTTCTTCTCCACAAAGAAGAACCCCGCCCCCACCGGGGCTGAAGAAGGACGGATGATGCCGGACGATAGGGATTCCCTTATATACCTCTCCATAGCCTCCCGCTCAGGACGAGACACACTAAACAAGCGGCTAGCGGGATAAGGGGCGTCGGGGAGCAGTTCAATGGCACAATCATAAGGTCTATGGGGAGGAAGCGATAGGGCTTTGGCCTTGCTGAAAACCTCCGCAAGACCCATGTAGTCGGGAGGGACCGAAGACAGGTCCGGAGGTGTCTCCGCCGTGGCAGGGTCACGTTCGGCAGGTGGGACAGCAGAGCCTAGGCAGACGGAATGACAGCGGTCACTCCAACTAAGGATCGTGAGACGCTGCCAATCAATGACGGGGTTGTGTACCTTAAGCCACGGGAATCCGAGAATAAGCGGGGAGGCAGCGGCGGACATAATCCTGAAACACATAGTCTCGCGGTGGTTCCCGGACAGGACCACCGTGACGGGCACAGTCTGGTGTGTTACACGGGCCAATGTGTGGCCATCAACGGCGGTGACCCGGAATGGGGTCTCCATGGGCACAGTAGGCAAACCGGCTTGCTTGGCTAGGCTAACGTCCATAAAATTGTCCTCGGCACCTGAATCAATAAGAGGCGGGCAGTGAAAGGTCCTCATATTGAAGGGTGGCAGGGATCTGGAGACGGAGTTTAGTGGGTGCAGGAGTAGGGATAGGGCTCGTCAGTACCCCCACATTCACTGACGAGCCTTGTCTTTTGGTCGGACAGAACATGTTGCCACACGGTGAGTGGGATCACCACAATACAGGCACTCACCTGCCTGTATGCGACGGTGTCTCTCAGCAGGAGTGAGACGGGTGTGACCCAGCTGCATGGCCTCCACAGCGGAGTCTCCGGATGCGTTGACTGGCGAGGTGGCTGAAAACGTAGGGGAGGACGGTCTGCGACGCCGGGTCGGAGCAGAAGTCTGTTTGACGGGATCCGGCCGCCGCCTCTCTCGCGTCTCCTCTCTCGCCACCTGTTGTCGAGCGTAATGGCTAGGGAAACAAGGTTGTTAAGGGAGTCGGGCTCATCCCGGAGTGCAAGTTCATCCTTAACCATTTCACATAATCCATTAACAAACACCCCACGTAGTGCCTCCTCGTTCCAGCCGGAATCAGTAGCCAGTGTCCGGAAACCCACCGAATAGTCAGCCACACTGTCAGCTCCTTGACGGAGGCTAAGCAAACGCTTAGCTGCACACCCACTATAGTCCGGGTGGTCAAAAACAGCAGTTAAATCCGCAGAAAAATCATCAAAAGAGATCTCAGTAGTGAGACGGCTAGTACACACTGCTTCTGCCCAAGCTAGTGCTCTGCCTCTGAGTAAGCCTATCACGTAATGTACCTTGGAAGCGTCCGAAGAGAAGGACAGCGGGCGTTGGCGGAAGATGAGTCCACACTGCAGAAGGAAACCCCGGCATTTGTCCAATTCACCTGAAACGGTTCAGGCGAGCAGATGGGAGGCTCGCGGTGAAGTTGAGCAGCAGCCATGACAGGGGGGGCAGGTGGAGAGACAGGCTGAGTGGGAGAGGTAGTGACAGACAGTTTATCTACCTGCTCAGTTAGCTTGGTGACTTGGGCGATGAGCAGCTGGTTGTTTTCCAACAACGTGCGGAGAAGCTGGTCATGTTGTCCGAGTAGGATTCCCTGGGAGTGAAGAGCGCGCTGGGCACCCTCACCGCTGGTATCCTGTGGTGTTTCCGCGGGGTCCATTTTTGGCCAGTTCGTTCTGTTGAGGGTTCAGTCGGACCCGAACACAGAACAACACAGGTAGACAGGAAAAGGTAACAAAAAGGTTTAATCCACTAAAAAATACACAAAAACCAAAGAACAGGAGATGGTGAAGGTGTAAGTGGTAATCCAGTCCGGGGAAGCTGCACAGAGTGGTGACGGAACACAATATCTGTGACGGAACAAGAAACAAAGTTAGTCAGTAGCAAAGTTTAGTAGAGCAACGATACTAAGTGACTGGCCTAGTTACCACTTGGGAGTATGTAACGAACTGGCGCTGAAGAGGTGGTCAGCCCGGGTATAAATACTGCAGTGGTGGTGATGGTGATGAGACGCAGCTGTGCTGGTAGACAGATGATGGTGATGTGGTGCAGCTGAGCTGGTAGACCTTGTACCTCTAGGACGCCCTCAAGTGGTGGACAGAAAACACAGACACAGGGGAAAGGAGGGGGAATGGGACAGAAAAGGCAGCAGACCCACAACAACAGCTAAATTACATCTATTATAAATTATACATATAGGGGATTTATTCCAAATTAAGGGCATGCTGAACCAGCATGGCTACCACAGCATCCTGCAGCAACATGCCATCCCATCCAGTTTGCGTTTAGTTGGACCATCATTTGTTTTTCAACAGGACAATGACCCTAAACACACCTCCAGGCTGTGTAAGGGCTATTTGACCAAGAAGGATAGAGATGCAGTGCTGTGCCTCCACAGTCACTGGACCTGAACCCAATTAAGATGGTTTGGGGTGAGGTGGACCGCAGAGTGAAGGCAAAAGGGCCAACAAGTGCTAAGCATCTCTGGGAACTTCTTCAAGACTGTTGGAAAATCATTTTAGGTGACTACCTCTTGAAGCTCATCAAGAGAAGGCCAAGAGTGTGCAAAGCAGTAATCAGAGCAAAGGGTGGCTACTTTGAAGAAACTAGAGTATAAGACATGTTTTCAGTTATTTCACATTTTTTTGTTAAGTACATAATTCCACATGTGTTCATTCATAGTTTTGATGCCTTCAGTGACAATCTACAGTCCCTGACAAAAGTCTTGTCGCTTGTGTAGAAATTGACCTGAAGTGCCGCTGAAATATATTTCTATTCAAGATTTATTTACAAGAAATGGCTCATTTTAATCCCAACAGCTTTTGTAATAATGTTTCATTGCAAAAAGAAACTGTCAAAAAGTATTCTAATATTCACAGCTTGGTAAAGCCCATTGAGTCAATTTTTGCAAAGACAAAAGTGTTGTTGCCTTGTCATATGAGCTTCACCTGGGACTAATAATGGATCAATTAGGTCTCAGGTGTGTATAAAAACAACCCCAGTACACCAGACCTTCACATCAACTGCAACTAGACATCTGCAAACATGCCTAAGATTCACCCTGAGACTAAAGTTTTGATTATCAAGAGGCTGAAGACCAGATCCACTGCTGATGTGGCAGACACCTTCAATGTGTCTCAGCGTCAAGTACAGAGGATAAAAAAAAACATTTGAAGATACTGGAGATGTTTTTGACAAGCCCAGGTCAGGCAGACCCCGCAAGACAGCTGCTCAAGAGGACCGTTTGTTGGCTCGAAAATCCAAGGCCAGCCCATTTTCCACTGCAGCAGAGCTCCACCAGACCTGGTCCCCTGAAGTCCCTGTGTCAACCAGAACGGTTTGTCGGATTGTGTCTCGAAATGGCCTCCATGGTCAAATCAGTGCCCAGAAGCCAGCACTAAACAAAAGACAATTGAAAAACCGTGTGGCAATTGCCAAGGCCCACAGCCTGCTAAAAGGATGGACGCTGGAGAAGTGGAAGAAAGTGGATTTTTAAGATGAATCTTCTGTTGAATTACACCACAGTTGCCGCAAATATTGCAGGAGACTTACTGGAGCCCGCATGGATCCAAGATTCACCCAGAAAACAGTGAAGTTTGGTGGCGGAAAAATCATGGTCTGGGGTTACATCCAGTATGGGGGTGTGCGAGAGATCTACAGGGTGGAAGGCAACATCAATAGTCTCAATTACCAAGAAATCTTAGCTACCTCTTATATTCCCAACCATAAAAGAGGCCAAATTCTCCAGCAGGATGGTGCTCCATCTGCAGGCATACTTCCATCTCCACTTCAAAGTTCCTCAAGGCGAAGAAGATCAAGATGCTCCAGGATTGGCCAGCCCAGTCACCAGACATGCACATCATTGAGCAGATGTGGGGTAGGATGAAAGAGGAAGCATGGAAGACCAAACCAAAGAATATTGATGAACTCTGGGAGGCATGCAAGACTGCTTTCCTAGCTATTTCTGATGACTTCATCAATACATTGTATGAATCCTTGCCAAACCGCATGGATGCAGTCCTTCAAGCTCATGGAAGTCATAAAAGATATTAAATTTGAATCTCACAGCACCACTATTTAATTTGCTGATATATTTTAGTATTTGTAGTAAATTTGTTCAATTTATGTATAGGCAACAAAACTTTTGTCTTGCCAAAATTTGACCTTTCTGTCTTGTTTGAATTACAAAACTTTTTTTTAGTGAAACTAATTTATTTCAGTGCATTGAACATCATTTGGGAGGGTTTTAGCTTTTCATATGAGCTATTTCTTACACCAATTGATTAATTAAAAGTCAGGTTAATAGCAGGTGTTTCTACAAAATAGATAAGTGACAAGACTTTTGTCAGACACTGTACAATGTAAAAAGTCATGAAAATAATGAAAAGGTGTGTCCAAACTTAGGCCTGTACTGTATATGATACTTGAGGGTCTTTTACACGCTTTCTCAGCTAGCGGTTAGCCAAATTATCTGTTAGATATACTTACGGCATCTTTCCGGTAGAGGCTAACGGCAGAGCGCTATTGTGGGACAGATCGTGCGGTGTTGTAAATTGTCATATATCATCATTATAATCTGCACATGTGCAAACATCTTGCGCATGCAAGACGGATCGTGCAGGCAGAACGGATTGTGTACCGACAGTAACCACAACCAATTTCAGCAAACATCTTCTTGTTATCACATACTGATCACACACAAAAAAAACACACAAAAACACACACACACAGACACACACACCAACCTTGTCCAGGTCCACGGGGCTGCAGCGGTTATATGGGGCATTCTCATCCTCCTCTTTCATGTTCTTGTCTGTTGTCTTTTCTGCCATCTTTTCTTCTGTCTGATCACTGGCCTTCCTCCTCTCTCTCAGAGTCTGAAGAAAAGCAAGACATAAGCCAAAAATAATTACAACAGCAAGGTAGACTCATGATCAGAGAAACTGGATAAGTAGGAGTCAACCACCTCTTTATGTTGTGCCCTTAAAATAAGGGAAAATATACATTAAATGTAACTGCCTCATTACCACAGAATATATTAAATGGTTAGCGTAGGGAGTAAAATTAAATATTCAAACTGTTTTCAAACCTCAAATCTCTCCACTGATTCCACAGTAAAACTGAAAAGGCTGTTGTGGGCCAATTTGAAGATAACATTAAGTGCTTTTACAAAGTCACTTACCCTAAGAACTCACACACACTGCTGTAGATCTATAAGGCAACATCCTGCTAGATCTCAAGATCTTGATGCAAAATGCAATAATGCTGTTAAATAAGGATGTTAATATGCTTTTACAAGCAAGTATATATCCATATGTTTTATTGTAAAAAAAAATAACATAATTTGGATAATATATTATCTGAACTTTGTGGAACCAACAATTTTCAAATTAAATTAATCACAACCAAAATGATGTTAACCTTGGTGTTGGGCTGCATTTTACAATGTGAAGCAAGAGGTAGCATCAACGTTAACACAGTCAATTAAATGACAAAAACAGTGATGAAGAGATGCAGATCCGCAGCTGAGCGTGCCTGGAACACCTCCCTGAGGAGGAGCCCAGGGGACATCCTTACCCTATACCCAAACCACCTCATTTGGCTCCTCCAAGTGAGACGTCAGCCACCTCTTTCGGATATGACCAAGCCTTCATGACCATAGGTGAATATAGGAACATAAACTGATTGGTAGATCAAGAGCTTTGCCTTCTGGCTCAGCTCTCTTTTCACCAAAATGGTGAGATACGTTGAATGTAATAGTGCACCCACTGCGCCGATTTTTAGACAAAGTACTGCCCTCACCTGAAACAAGTCCGACTTACTTCCGAGAACCCGGACACAGCTCTCACTTTGGTCATACAGAGATTGAATGGCCCTGAGAAGGGACCCCCTCACCCCATACTCCCGCAGCACTTCCCACAGTATCTCCCGGGGAACCCAGTCATACGCCTTCTCCAGATCCACAAAACACATGTAGACCGGTTGGGCATACTCCCCGGCTCCCTCCAGGATCCTTGCAAGAGTGAAGATCAGATCCGTTGTTCCACGACTAGGATGGAATCCGCATTGTTCCTCTTCAACCTGAGGTTCGACTATCAGCCGAACCCTCCTTTCCAGCCCCTTGGAGTAAACTTTACCAGGGAGGCTGAAAAGTGGGAAACCCCTGTAATTGGCACACAACCTCTGGTCCCCCTTTTTGAAGAGGGGAACCACCACCTCGGTCTACCACTCCTTAGGCACTGTCCCAAACTTCCAAATATTGAAGAGGCATGCTATTCAAGACATCCCCTCCACACCCAGAGCTTTTAGCATTTCTGGACGGACCTCATCAATCCCTGGGGCTTTTCCACTGTGGAGTTGTTTAACTATCTCAGCAACTTCCACCAGGGAAATTGATGACAATCCAGGAAACGTAACCCTAATCTCAGGGCTTAAAGTATTCCAGCACCGTGCCAGAGCTCCGGTGTGCGGTCGTGACGAAAAATACATAAATAAATTCTACCTAATTTCCCTCTCCAAAATAACTGCAGAAGAGAAGTCACAGTGCTTACTTGCTTTGGTGTTTGTAAAGCATTAAAGAACAAAGAAAGGTTCACATTAGAAAAGATCTTTTTCATTTTTATCTTCTGTGTAGATGCACTCCCCTACAAAATACCAGTGGTAGTCGAGAATGATTTATTATTTCCAAATAGATTTGTGTATTCATGTCATCTTTTAGAAATTACTTTTTCTTTTTTTTATATCACAATATATATTGCAGGTAAAAATATTGCAATGGCAGACTTTTTCCAATATCGTGCAGGCCTAATGCCGACCAAAAGTCCTTCTCCATATCTTCTCCAAACTTCTCCCACACCCGCTGCTTTGCCTCTTTCACGGCAGGGCCTGCAGCCCTTTGGGCCCTTTGGGCCATTCAGTACCCTGCAACTGCAACTTCTTGTGGAGTCCTCTGGGATAACATATCCTGGAAAGACTCCTTCAGTCGGACAGCTTCCCTGACCACCAGTGTCCACCACGGTGTTTGTGGGTTATCGCCACTTGAGGCACTTAAGACCCTAAGACCACAGCTTCCCACTGCAGCTTCAGCAATGGAAACTTTGAACATTGTCCACTCAGGTTCAATTTCCCCAGACTCCACAGGGATCCCCTAAAAGCTCCGCCGGAATTGTGAGTTTATTTTATTATACTTTATTAATCCCACAAGGGGAAACTACACTTTTCACTCTGTTGTTATTACACACAGGCCTGAATTACATACACATGCTCAGGACCTACACATGCACTAATGGAGAGATGTCAGAGTGAGGGGGCTGCCCATGGAAAGGCGCCCCGAGCAGTTGGGGGTTTGGTGCCTTGCTCAAGAGCACCTTGGCAGTGCCCAGGAAGTGAACTGGCACCTCTCCAGCTACCAGTCCACCACCATACTTTGGTCCGTACGGGGACTTGAACCAGTAACCCTCCGGTTCCCAACCCAACTCCCTATGGACTGAGCTACTACCACCCCCAGTAGAAAGTTGTGCCCGTTTGGGTTTACCAGGTCTGTCCAGAGTTATCCTCCACCCCCTGAACTAACTCAGGGGCGGAGTTGACAGCTCCGCCCCTCTCTTCACCCCAGTGTCCAAAACACCCAAGTGTCCAAAACAAACGGCCTCAGATCAGATGAAACAATTATAAAATCGATCATTGACCTTCGGCCTAGGGTGCTCTGGTACCAAGTACACTTATGAGCGTCCCTATGTTTGAACATGGTGTTTGTTATAAACAATCCATGACTAGCACAGAAGTCCAACAACAAACAACCACTCGGATTCAGATCAGGGAGGCCGTTCCTCCCAGTCACGCCTCTCCATGTGTCTCCATCATGGCCCACATACGCGTTGAAATCCCCCAGCAGAACTATGGAGTCCCCCACTGGAGCCCCACGCAGGACTCCATTTAAGGTCTCCAAGAAGGCTGAATACTCCGAACCTTTGTTTGGTGCACATGCACAAACAACAGTCAGAGTCCCTCCCCCACTTGTGAATATCCCCACACCTGCCCGGCGCCTCACACCCTGGGCAATTCCAGATTGAAAAGAGTCCAACCCCTATCCAAGAGTTTGGTTACAGAACCGAGACTGTGCGTAGAGGTAAGCCCAACCAGATCTAATTGGTAGCGCTCCAACTCCCGCACAAGTTCTGGCTCCTTTCTCCACAGAGAGGTGACATTCCACTTCTCCAGAGCCAGCCTCTGCCGCCCGGGTCTGGTCCATTGAGGCCCCTGATCTTCATCACCTCCCATGTGGCAGCGCATCCGACCCCAGCGTTTCCTCCCACAGATGGTGGGCCCATGGGATGACTCAGCAGCAACATATGACTTAATACACAATTTCCTTGTGTTAGTATTGTGGTTACCTAGTAATGCTGGTCAAGCAAGATATAAGCAGTTCAATGCACAACTGACAGGTGGAAGCAGTGAATTAAGCCGTAAGTTGGAGAACGTATGAAATTTATAAAAACATAAGGAACTATTAAACGTACTGCAGGGACTCAATATTTTTTTAAATGTTTTAGGGGGCGCTAGACAGCGATTTTTGTGCGCCTATTCCTAAAACTCTTAAAATACGTAAATGTTGGCCAGGCTTGATGAGACTGAGCGATTAATTTGCAGAAAAGAAGGAATAATAATTCCTTCAGTTTCAATAGGGTCTTTGCCGCTGTCGGCGCTCAGGCCCTAATAATTATTGCACTGTATGGGCAGAAGGACAGTGGAGAAGTGGATTGTGTTTCTGGAGTTTGTGGGTAGTGTAGTACTTTGACATAACATCACTAATAAAACATGTTTTTCTTTAAAAAAAAAAAAAGGTAGACTTCATGTTTTTTTTTTCCAGGGGCATAAACCATTGTTCACAATCATGTAGCTCTTGGTAAGTCTACCTTGGAAGGGTTAGACATGATGGATAATAAAGACAATAATGAAGTGCTCCTTTATAAAAAAAACACTCAATGACCAACCAGAGAAACCACACTCTTTTTTTATTTGTATTTATTTCTTATTTTTTGTAACAAAACTCTTATTATCATCTTCCTTCTCTGAACTGCAATTAGCTGCCTCTTTGTTCCTCATTTGACTTCGCCACTGGCGGTCAGTTCCCATCAGTTAAGTGAAATATTTATCAGCTGGTTGGTTTCAGACACATGCAGGAGCACACATGTACATACAATGCAATGCCACGCCACACACACACACACACACACATAGGTGCCCTTTGGTTTGTTTCTAACATCACCTTGGCAATTTAACACCTAAGCAACATTACACCCCCCCCCCATTATCACAGTGTACTAAAACAAAAGAAACAAACAAAGGTGCCATTAAGCTGTCTCGTCCTTCTTGGAAGAATAAAATTGATGTTGACGTCGAAGTAATATGAGATTAATACTAGTTTAATCCTGTTTTTAAGTACAGTAGTGATATTGTATTACCCAGCTTGGTTTACAATATCGTCAGTAGAACGTCTATAAAGAATATAATAATTGAATGCATTTTATTGTCCTTATACTGTATGATAAGTATGTACTGTATTAAAAATGGCAGATCCAGAGACTTAAAAATGAGGTTCAGCATGTGTCAATCCTGTGTTGCCGTATTTAATGGCCAATCTACTTATCTGGAAGCGACACTCAAATTTAATAGCAGTATTGGCATACATTTGATTGTACCAAGTGTAAAAATGTTCATCAAATAAAGGAAAAGAGAAGTAGCTTAAGAGCAGAATGAAAGTAATGGAAAAGAGAATATCAATATCAATCAATATCAGAAAAATATTGAGTACAGTGTCCTTTCAGTACGTTATTTGTTTAGTGTTGTCATAGGTGACACTGTACGTGGTGATACAGATCTGATATCAAAACATTCACACAGGGCAGCACAGCAAAACACACACACAACAAGCACTATGATATCTTTCTGTTGGAGAAAGAAATAAGCAGACACACCCTCTGTATAAGCAGCAGCAGCCATGGCCTACGCGAGCGAGGCTGTGAGTAATGTGTGATTGTGATGTTTAATAAGCTCTAGCACATTCCACTTTATACATGTACATAACTGCCTTAACTTTTTTTATGACTGCTATGACTATATTTTTCAATACTTCTACCAATTTTCCAAAACTCTTAACACACCAGCACACAACTGGCAAAACGGTCAACTTTATGTTCCAAATTACACATTGTAAACTAAAGTCCAACACTGCTTTTCAAAACACAACAATACACTAACACAATACAATAAACTCACATAATTCTTCCAAAACACTACCACGTTCTCATTCAACAGGAACATTTAGTCAATCATAGCACACTGTCACAGAAAACACTAACATCTTATTGAATTATTTCATATGTGTCATGTCTGCCCTTGTACAACAGATAACAGCAAATGTGCTCTATTTATATAGCGCTTTTCTAGTCTTAACAGATCATCAGATAAACACTCACACACGTTCACATTTCGATGGCAACTCGTGGTACAGTGTCTTGCCCAAGGACACTTTGACATGGGACTACAGGGCTGGGGTTTGAACCATCAACCTTCCAATTGGCAGGCAACCGCTCTACCACTGAGCCACAGTGAATTGTATTAATCCCACTATTTTAATTGTTATTAATTATATAATAATAATGATAATAATAACAATAATAATAATAATAATACATTGTATTGATCATAGATTGTGTTTTACACAACAGTTTCTCTTGAAGCCTCTACATTTTTGTTTTGTTGGGTTTAGTAAATGCGTTTCTCTTGCTACAGAAATTCAATACAAAAATGAATGAGCCAGCTGTATAGAATGTGCCACTGCCCAATGTAAGTCGTGTGCAGATTTGAGTTGCGCACAATTCACTTTGCGACAAGTGGCCTGCAAGATGCTAACGAGAGACTTCTGTAATGTCAGTATAGTAAAAATGGATCTAACAGAGTTTGTTCACCGCTGGCTACAAGTTAGCAATCAAACACAACAAAGGCTGTCAGTTGAATGGTGTTTTGAGCTAACGTTAGCAATCAAACAATCATAGACCGCTAAAACGTTTTTGAAATGATTCCCATCCTCTGTTATTGTTTGTAATGAGAAAAGTTTATTATTTCATGTATTTCACAAATTTCAGTATGACACGTTATGCCGTAAACCGTTTAAATCTGAGCATGCGCAAATCACATCTGCACTTGACTTACATCAGGCAGAGACAGAATATGGTTTATGAAGAATGGGAAACAGAGACAAAATTGTCCTGGTACTCGTCTTCCTCTCCCTCGAGCAGGAATTTTTCTTACCTTCTTTGTTTTTATCTTTACTGCACTGTTCCTTTTCCACACAAAATCAGCCCAAAATAGGTCCTCTTTTACTGTATGTGCTGTTCATATCAGAATAAGCTTTAGACAGGTTTGCGAACAACAAACAATTCAATTCAATTTTATTTATAGTATCACATCTTAACAAAAATTAACTCCATACTCTTCACAGATAGAGTAGGTCTAGACTACACTCTATAATTTACAAAGCCCAAACAATTCTGGTAATTCCCCTTAGAGCAAGCGACTAGTGCGACAGTGGCGAGGAAAAACTCGGACAGAACCAGGCTCTTAATAGGCGGTGTCTGACAATGCCGGTTGGGGTTGAAATAAAGAGTGGCAATAACAGTCACAATAAAAGACAATGGAACAGTGACTACAAATGGAAGTCATTATAGTTCCTGTCATAGCCGGGCATTGCAGGGCGTTACAGGGTGTAGCGTGGCATAGCAGAGCATAGGTGGACGTAGCGGGATGCAGCAGGACACTGCAGGGCATCGCAGAGCAAACTAAGGAATGGGACTTTGGTTACTGTAATCTTTGCTGTCAAAGTACAACACTCACTTACTGTAACATATAAAGATTAATGTAAAAAAAGATGTTACAATAGAATACATGTAAAATGCAGGGGATATATTTGCGTTTCAATTTACAATATGAACGATTGTTCACTTTGACTTTAGCCTAAGATAGGTTTTGAACATGATGTTGTCTATTCTGACATACAGTGTGAAAGCATTTGCAAATTAGTCAGTAAAAATCCATTCTTTTGGTAAAAGATACATTTTGTGTCTAAGCAACAAGAAATGTGTTAGTTGTATAGCCTACAAAGACATATGTTGTGCTAACTGTGTTAAGAGTTTAGAAAAGCTGTTAAAAGTATTGAAATGATTGTCATTGTAATCATAAAAAACTGTAACAAAAAATGACTGGAGCACTCTGGCGTAACTGAATTCTGCAGGTGTGGTGCATTTGGAGGTATGTGAAAATCCCAATATCCCTTTCTTCACATCACCTCAATTCCCCTCACATATCTGCTTAGCTTTACTATAAATGTGTCAATGTTTGTTAACATTTCAAATACATTCACTTACTTTGTGTTGAAGTCACGTTAAACACGCTTGCCAAACAGGCAATGCAAACACAAACCTTACAACTCTGCCTGGACAAATATGTGCAAACCTATACATACCACCTTGAAGTACAGTAGTTTAATGCTGACAGTACACACACCTCAAAACCACCCACTACTCATAATGCTCAGATTGTGCCAATCATGCTCAAGCAGCTGACAAAGGGAACAAACATAGATAGGAACTGTGTGTGTGTGTGTGTGTGTGTGTGTGTGTGTGTGTGTGTGTGTGTGTGTGTGTGTGTGTGTGTGGTGTGTGTGTGTGTGTGTGTATGTATGTGTGTGTGTTAATAACATTGCATGACTTAGCTAAAGGCAGTGTGTCAGCAGGTTTTTAGAAGAGGAACATTGAGGCAGATGCAGTTGTATAGGACGAGACAAGTTATTTTGTTGCAATTCTTTAAAAAAAACAGAGGTACAAATGTACAGTAGCTCAGCGTAAATTCTTTCAGGAAGACCTAATTATTAATCGATGCGCTCCTTAATCAATTCAGCTGTTATCCAAAAAAATGTATTTTTTATCATTATAACAGTATAACTGTCACATATCTGCAACTCGTCTCTCCTGATTGAAATGTATCTCGCATTACATCCTTTTAGGAAGGCCTCACTCTTAATCAATGCTCTACCTAACTCCAATCAGATGTTCACCTTCCTGCTAAACCAATCAGAATCGTTACACAAATGGCAAGGGCCAATCACAGACTCAAAACCCTGCTTTAAATAATCTGTTTCTCCCCTTGCTATTCAGCTGTCAGTGAAGGCAAAGAGTGCAGCCCTCCACCTCCAGTCATCTACTCCAGCTGACCGGTCCAGAGCCTCCGTCTTCAGGCTCCTTCGTCGCCACCACCGGTGCTCTGCGGTGCCCTGCTACGTCCTGCTACGCTCTGCGGTGCCCTGCTACGTCCTGCTACGCTCTGCGGTGCCCTGCTACGTCCTGCTACGCTCTGCGGTGCCCAGCTACGTCCTGCTAAGCTCTGCGGTGCCCTGCTACGTCCTGCTGTGCCTTGTAACGCTTCACAGTGCCCTGCTATGCTACAAAGAACTACTACAAACTACTATTTTTTGTGACTGTTATTGCCACTCTTCATTTTAACCCCAACCGGTTGTCAGACACCGCCTACCAAGAGCCTGGGTCTGACCGAGGTTTCTGCCTAAAAGGAAGTTTTTCCTTGCCACTGTCGCACTGTTGCTTGCTCTGGAGGAAACCACTACAACTGTTGGGTCCTTGTAAATTCTGGAGTGTGGTCTAGACCTTTTCTATCTGTAAAGTGTCTTGAGATAACGCTTGTTATGAATTGATACTTTAAATAAAATTGAATTAAAAAATTGAATTGAATTGTCTAGATTCCATTTTAAACACAAAGGCTCCATTGTATTTCTTTAAAATTCTGCTTTTTATTATCAGCCAAGAGGAACACACTCACCTATTTTGCCAGGTATCCGATTATAAAATGGACTAAACAATGGAATTAGAGCTAATTTTATTGTTTAGTCCAAAAAGCAGAATTTTAAAGAAATACAATGGACATAAATATTGATAGATGGATCGGTAATGAAAATAATCATTGAGAACATTGTGTTATGTACAACCAAACTATGATGACATATTCTTAAACTATAACAAGGTCTGTGTCTTTGTTATTCAGGTATGTGAGTAAAAGAAAAACATGAGTGTTCCAATGGGTGTGAACAGGTGGAGGTACATTGGGTGCTGTGGCTTTGAATTTCCCTAATGAGTTTCTTTTCAGCCCCTCACCTTTTCATCCTCCACTACAAGCAAAGAAGAATCTTTGTCTGAATAATATGTCAAATCTTATGTCATTTAGCCCAACTGAAACCTTCGGGAGTCACATTTTTACAGCACTAGAAAACTCTTCTCTCCAACGTCTGAAAGTGCAAAGTTGTCATCAAAACAGCAAAAGAAGTTATTGTTAGGTTCCTGATGCAAAGTTTCCCTTAAGCTACAACGAGTAGTTCGATAGCAGAAATCTCCTCATTTGAATCTCATACATAGACTAAATAATAGACAGGAGAATTCCCATTGTGAACTTCATTTTTTCTTTTAGCCAGCAAACAATACACAGTCCTTGTTGTAGTTGGTGCGACTTTTTCCAGCAGAGGGGATGTGTCATCATAGTTTGGGTGTAGGGCTGAACAATATTGTGTTTTAGCATTGACATTGCAATGTTTAAATTTCTTGACATTTTGCGAGTTTATTTTTTACTAAAAAAACAACAAGAGTTTGGCAAAGTAAACACTCACACACAATGCATCATTGTACATGTAGGCACAGCCGCCACGGATCAGTGAGCAGTCAGCCAATAATCGCACACCCTACACACACAGGCTCCAGGCAGCTAGAGCCCGCGGTGCTCAGAGAGGTTTTAGAAGCCGTGTTTTACGATGCTAAAATCACTGGTTATTTACATGGAGTCTGGTGGGTTTAGCGAACGCAATTTCGCAGACTTTTATGTTTTAAAAAGGATCTTCATCTTTAACAGAAAGGTCGACCTCCTTAGAAATCCTTTCCATAATGTTGTCAGACACTTAGAATATTAATCTGAGTCTGTTAGCAGCTAAACAAGCACTTTTATGAACGTAAATACAAGCTGGACAATTATCCTATTAACTTACATTGCAGCGATCTCGTTTAATACTGCATCAATGTCAAAGGAAAATATGTCCTCAGTAGTTTTTGTTGTATCTGATTCTCAATGAGCTGTTGCAGAAACAAGCCTTGAGCAGTAAAGCAAAAGCTGTCAGTAGTTCAGTAAACATTACAATATTATGAAATATTGAGACTTTCTATCTTGAAATATTAAGACTTTCTATCTTGAAATATTAGGACTTTCTATCTTGAAATATTAGGACTATTAGGACTTTCTATTTTGAAATATTAAGACTTTATATCTTGAAATATTAGGACTTTTTATCTTGAAATATTAGGACTTTTTATCTTGAAGTGTAAGGATGGATTTTTTTTATCTTGAAATATTAGGACTTTCTATCTTGAGGTGTAGTGTAGTGGAGTAGGAAGTTGCAGCAGGGGTGGGTCTAGGATCAGACCTGGGGGGGGGGACTCAGCCCCTAATAAGAACAGCTCTAGGTCTAGTGTCCCCGTTTTAAGTTTTACAAAAATAAAAACATTACTTGTTTTGTAGGTAAATACGCTTCTGAGCTGAAAATGTCCCCGGATTTTGTCTGAGAAATCTGGTCCCCTTATTTTACAGCCACTTTAATACACTTGTTTTACACTTGTTATATGATGTTTCATTACAGAGTTCTCTGTTGATTTGTTTGTTGCTTTGTGCTCATTGGAAAAAATGAATGTCAACAAAGTTGCGTGCCAGAAATACAATGCGGCATGACGTAGATCCCCTTTAAGGCCAGGCTAATGTTGGTAGTCTCTCTAGTCTAGTGGAAAGAAAGTGTAACAACAACCACATGCTTAAAGTGCCATTGTTGATGAATAAGCCTCAGTAGTGTAGTAGGCCTACATAGTGTAGTACATGAGTAGTGTAGTACAATAACAGGCTGCATTTGAGCATTGAATAGTCAAATATTATTTGAATACTAAAAAGAACAACACATGAAATTCGAATGGTATTTTAGAGGAAGATTTACAGCTCTAGTATGGTGGTGGACTGGTAGCTTGAAAGAAGCCAGTTCAACTCATGGGCACTCTTGGGGTGCTCTGGTTGCCTGTCCATCAACAGCTGTGGCCCTCTCACTCATCTCTCCATTAGTGCATGTATAGGTACTGCACATGTGTGTAATTCAGGCCTGTGTGTAATGCGTATAATAACAACAGAGTGAAAACATTGTAGTTTTTATCTTGTGGGATTGATAAAGTATAAATCATTATTATTAATCCAGGCTTATGTAAAAGTAGATTTTTAGTTTTTTGTCCTGACAGTGGCACATTTGGTCAATCTGGGTTTAAGAAGTCAACCTCAGCCTTAAATGTAGTGGCATAATATTCCAAGTAAAGTACAAGCAAGTCAAAATTGTATTCAAGTACAGTAAATGTACTCGTATGATAATTTACATCTATCATAACATGAATACAAATTTCATAAAGACCAATATATACCAATATGATCATTTTTGGTGGATGTTTTAACTTCTGAAAAAGTTTGTGATAATTTCTTTTTTTTTCTTTTTTTTTGGCCATTTTCAGCCTCCATTATTTTCTTTTCAACAGGACAGCTAAAGACATGAAAGGGGAACAAAAAGTGGCAATGGGCCAGATGTCAGAGTCAAACACGGGCCCGCTGCATCGAGGAGCAAACCTCCACATATGGACGACCGCTCTACCAACTGAGCTATGTTGCTGCCAAACATTTGTGATAATTTAAGTTTTTTTTCTCCTCTTTTAGTGCAAACAATGTTTCCCCCAGCCAGCATCTTATGTGGAAGTCATCCTGTTGGTAACCAGAGTACATGTCAAATATTCTCTATAATGGAGATGAATGTGTTTGTGCTCAGTGCCAAATCCAGTGCCAGGGTATAAACCCCCCTGTCTGTGCAGATATCTAAAACAGTAATCTTCAGGATGTGGGCAAACAATGTACTACGGAACAAACATCTTACAGTATGTAGCAGAAACAGCTTATATAAATGCAGCTACACTGACAAAAAAATCTAACAATAATCTATAACTGAAGAGGAACAACATCTTTGACAAATAGGTTGTGAGAGTTCCTCTTTTCTGATTCAAAGACATTGAAAACTGACTGAAGCACACTTGATATAATAGTTGCTTAGTAGCTCTACAATTTACAGTCTCAAAACTTACAGTTAAACACTAACCATACTGGATTTCACTGTAAATGTTATGTTGCCCAATATTTTTTAATTTTTTCTCAGAACAGGACTGTGGCTTTTGTGGAACAATGCCTGGCTATTGGGACAGAAAAGGAATCCAACGTATAGATATGTATCTTAATTTTGCTAGTGAAATCCAAACTCAGGCACCGTAACTTGGTAAAGGCTGCCATGGCAACATCTCAACGGTGTCCAAGGGAGGTGAGGACTTCCTCTCTGAATCACACTGCTCTGTTAAAATCTTTCTGACCTTTTATCTTTCAGTCCATCTGTGCTATCAGCTCAGTATCAGTCATCTGCTCTGGCACATCCTCTACATTATTGCCTGAATGTAAAGCCAGAATGCTACAAACAACTAAGTAATAAATAACAAACAAATAAGAAGTAGACCGTTTTCTAGATAAACCCTACTAAGTAAACACTGAATGCAGGAAGAGGAACTTCTGTAAGTGACTGCTGGCCTTAGTCTGTGTTGCTGTCAGGAGTGCCTGTGTACACTCTTCAGACCTGAGCTGAGACAACGGCTGTTATGCCTGTGGTGTTAACATACCTCACTCCATGTTGACCCATTGTTATACCAATAATGACACATGCATTATACTGAGGATGGATACTTTAAAGAGCTTTCCGTGCTCTAGCTTACAGTATATAGTGATTAATAGCATTCAATTAGCTTAGGCAACATTTATTTGAGAAACACCTTACAGGCAGTATATGTAGTGAGTATTGTCTTACTGTTTGTCTATTTTGTTTTGTATTTCATGTTGTTTAATATGTTTGTTAGTTTATGTATGCACCAACCACCAAGGCAAATTCCTTGTTAGTATAACTTTGGCAATAAACTTGATTCTGATAGACATAAAAAGTTGTTCAAAGTTGTCCGCTCCTACCTGACTTAGAGCCAGAGGGAGAGATTGGGAGGGACAGAGAACACAGTGGTGGTCGAGCTAGCTAGAGAGTGAGAGAATGAACAGAAGGAGCACCTAACAAAGCAGTAAGGTTAGTTAGTCTGATGAATAAAACGTTTGTGCTGCGGTTATGCTTTAAAGCACAAATAAACACACATACACCTCTGCTGCAAATTGCCACATTGTCAGATTAAAAGTGAATGCAGAGCTTCATCTTGTCTGTTTTATCTGTGTCTGTTAGACTCGTACGTCAATATGAGACAAAGTGATGAAAACGCTGTTATGGCCTGGTGGCTAGACACCCACGTGACCCCAAAGGCTCTTTGTTGACACCCCAACAAAGAGCCAAAACGCCTTGACTGTCCAAAGGAAAAGGAAAAAAGAAGAAAGAGGCAGAAGGCAGAGTCTTCGCCGATACAGACACCACTACACACTTCTAGTGGGTCATAGGTGATGATCCAGAGGAATTAATATTGTATTAGTCAATACATTGTTTGAAAAGGCAAGCGTTGATTATGACTTTAAACCTGCAAAACTCCTTTATCCTTTATCCATTACATCATTTCACCTTTGTCCATGATATTTAAGGTAGATTATTGACTCGAAAGGGGGAATTTATACAATCTTCAACTTTGCTTCTCATGACACACCAGAATGGTCTTAATCTTACTGCCAACTCACCATGTTTCTGAAACCATGAATGACCACTGAATTTGAAGAATAAGAAAACGATTCAGAGATGTGTTATTAGAAAAAGGGCAAAATCTTATTTTACAGAGGAGATCAGGGTCTAGGAGTGCTCTGCCCCAGTCGGAGGAAAAACATGAAAGAATGAGAGACAAAGGCGGCAGTTAGAGTGGATGTGGCGATGTGGCCTGGTACCATCACAACACAGAAACTACAGTCAGACTGTCAGACTGCACTGGGAGACGAGCAGGAGGAGGAAAATGTGGGTGGATTAATTAAATCAACGTGGTGAAGAGGAATAGAATCGATATTGAGGGCGAAAGGGGACTGAAGTTGGTTGTGATTACAGCAAAAGACAATTTGTGCCAATTTAACTTTAGCATGATGATGGATAATGATGCTAAACAATTAAAAACACATGAAGAAGAAGCTGAGTACGGGTAGGGATCCAGACTGCAGTTTGACCCTCTTTCATTCGGCCCTGGCTAATTAGTGGGCTGTTTTTTGACAGTTTGCAGATTATCTATATCCGTGTTTAATTTGCATGATAACCGATGACGTTAGTTAATTAAAAAGTGCAATAATCTGCTCTGTGTCTGTCCCTCCGCTTCGGTTGGACTCCCCACACTATCTGACTATATGTCACTGTGTATTTTGTTTAAAGTTTCTAATTTTTTAAATAATTGCTTAAAGCAGTGGTTCTTAACCTTGTTGGAGGTACTGACCCCCACCAGTTTCATATGCGCGTTCACCGAACCCTTCTGATGATGGCCAAGCGGGGCGTGTCATCACGAATCATATGAGTCGGGTGTGTGTCTTGACCTCCGCCGAACCCCTGAGACTGACTCACCGAACCCCTGGGGTTCGATCGAACCCAGGTTAAGAACCACTGGCTTAAAGCATTTAAATAAAGTTTTGTGTTGGAGTTTGTAACATTAAAAAAAAATCATTTTGATTTAAAAGATTTTCATTTTTACTGTAAATGCATATCTGTTCCAATATTGGTTATTGGCAGAGATAGAAAGTAACAAAGTACAAATACTTTGCTACTGTACTCAAGTAAATTTTTCAGATTTCTTTTTAATTTTTTTATTTTTGTGCCGACTTTTTACTTATAGTCTTTACATTTTTAACACAAATATCAGTACTTTCTACTCCTTACATTTTACAAAATTGGCTTGTTACTTTCATACATTTCAAATCATACATACAAATCATCATACAAAGTCTATCTAATTGGATGGGAATATATGTTGCACTTCCTCACCATTACAAGACAACTCGACAGATTCAGCGGCAGATGATTGCGGCTTGATTGCGGTAACGTTAGCCTAGCATAACATGAGCCTGACATATTTCTTTTTCTAATTTATAGCACTCCATGTGCAAAGATTTACTAGCTGTCAGTTTATTTTCTCATTCGCTACTTTTACTTTTATAAATTTAAGAAAATCTCCAAGCCTGTACTTTGTTACTTTAAATGTGCTGTATTTACATAGCGCTTTTCTAGTCTTAACAACTACTCAAAGCGCTTTAACATCAAACATTCATCATTCACACACACTCATACACTGTGGCTGAGGTTGCCGTACAAGGTGCCACCTGCTCATCAGAGAAACACTCACACACATTCACACTCCGATGCGCAGCACCTCGGGGCAAAGTGTCTTGCTCAAGGACACTTCGACATGGGACTTCAGGGCCAGGGATTGAACCCCCAACCTTCCGACTGGCAGGAAACTTCACTACCACTGAGCCACAGCCGCCCCTCACTTTAACTTTAGTAAATAAGTTAAATCAGTACTTTTTTAACACAAGTATCTGTACTTCTACTTTAGTACGGGAAGTGAGTACTTTTGCCATCTCTGGTTATTGGTTTAATTATTTACTAATAATCGGTATCGGCTTTGAAAAACCGGTCGGCCCGTCCCTAGTTGTGATCCCAAAGTTAAGCTTGTGGAAAGGAATTGGGTTGACATTATATGGTGTCATGGGATGTTGGGCTGAACCAATGAACTGGGGTCAAAAAGCTGTTAAGGAAAGCTACTGAAATAACTTGAGGGTGGGGTAAGACAAAGGTGAAGGATAGAGGGGCTGGATAGTCGACACTGACGCAACACTGCTTACATATAACACACATCAGCCATTTTAAGTAACAGTTCTCAATTCCAATTACCCAACTCATGGTACAGTCTCTGTTGATGCTAGTCACTGTTCCATTATCTTTTACTGTGACTGTTATTGCCACTATTCATTTTAACCCCAACCGGTCGTCAGACACCGCCTACCAAGAGCCTGGGTCTGACCGAGGTTTCTGCCTAAAAGGAAGTTTTTCCTCACCACTGTTTTTCCTCACCACTGTGTTGCTTGCTCTGGAGGAAACTACTAGAACTGTTGGGTCTTTGTAAATTCTGGAGTGTGGTCTAGACCTACTCTATCTGTAAAGTGTCTCAAGATAACTCTTGTTATGAATTGATACTATGAATAAAATTGAATGGAATTGAGTGCTGATCCCATACCAGGGCTCTCTTTTTTCCTGATCTAAAAATGATATACTGGATAAACTAATGGAAGTCATTTTTATGCAAGATGCCATGAGGAGTTGACAGCCTGCCAAGACTGACTGAATGTAATGTTATTAACCAATAATTTAGAAAGAATAGCCTAACTATTTACATATATTAAATATTAAACTTAACCCCTAACCCTTACCTTCAGTTCGGCCTTTCTGCTGCTTTCAGTGTTCTGCTACAATTCAATAAATTGCTTGTTGAATTTAAAACAATTACAGGAAAGTGTAGCCATGATGCTCATTTTCAATTAAATCTGTTAGTTTTTTTGCCAAATCATAACAGTTCAGCAGATAAAATACACAACTATGTTCCAGCTATAGCCTCGGAGCCTGAAGTGTAGCATTGACGCTGTCATGCACGGGACGCGCAACTTCACGAGGGGGAGGGGCTGGAGGCTACTGGTCTATGTGCTCTGTAGAAAAAATACACCGTTGATTGGAAAAAAATGTGATTCAGATTTTATCTACCTGGGAGGGTCTCAATCTACCTGGGCGGGCCCCCAAGTAGAACCTATGTATGGGAAACACTGAGTTACTGTAACTTGGCATTTTTATTTCTGAGCATGTGTATCATCAAGGATCCCTTCCCTTGGCTTAATATTAAACTAATTAACCAGAAACCAATCAAAATCTAAAATAAAAACAATATTCACCGTCACTCACTGTCACTGTCACTCTCTCATGTAGCCTACACACAAAGCACCGAGTTGTTCCTTAAAAGGAGCTTTCCCGGTCTTGCAACACAAGGAGAGCCTGCCAGAGCGTCTTGTATTTGGTCCAAACCATTCAAAAAATGCTTTCACACTATTAAAGAACCGGACCATGGTTTAGTGTGGTCCGGACCGAGACCACCTATTTTTATCGGACCAAAATTTGGTCTTTTGATCCAGACTGTGGTACAGGGGAGGTTTTTACACCTGTAATTTTGGCTCGGATCAAACCAAAAAAGTCCTGACCATTATTGATCATAATGTTTGGCTATAAAAAAACTGGGATCTTTCTCTTCCAGGTGCGTGTGGGTTTCTATCGCTGCATTTTATTACTATGTGTTTTAAGACTGGTGATAGGGAGAGTCATGGGACTAAAGATGGAGGAATTATGTGTCTGGCAGAGGCTGAGTTGGTGTTGCCCTCTGGGCAGTAAGCAGACTAAGTCATGGTTGGTTTGCGAATTTAAGATTTTTGTGATGAAATGATGAGGACATTGGCACAAAGGCAGCATTCTGAAGCCTGGCAGTTGATTAACTCTGCCTTTCCCTAAAGTCAAACAATATTTGCGCTAGTAAAAAATAACATCTCACATACTGATACTGATTTTGGCTCAGTAGAAAATTCTATTCCTTAAAGGTAATATTACCCATCTACTACTGTTAGAACTGTTGCTAAAAAATCTGTATTTCTGGTTGATTGCCACTAGTAAGTAACTTAATTAAGTCTCCTTGCTACCTTTGTTAATAATCAAAGCTGCACGAAGACTGAAGCAACATACCTCGACCCTACTTGTATTTCAGTGAATACACTAGAAAAACCACCTCATAGTATGCCTTCACTAATCAGGTTTTACATCCATGTCTGTCCTGACTCACAAAATATATGTAGTGAAGACTTTGAAGCAATTTAATAAAATATGTTAAGTGTATTTTTATGCGAAACATGGTTGCTTTACACTAGAGCTGGACAATATATTTATATTACAGTATATCGACATTGATGTGTGAGGACACGTAATATATAGTTTTTACTTTTCCTGGTTTTAGAGGCTGCATTACAGTAAAGTGATGTCATTTTCTGAACTTAGACTATTCTATCTCTGTTTGGTTTTACCCACTTAGTCATTATGTCCACACTACTACTGTTTTGTTATCAATTGTTTTTATCTCATTGTGTAAATATGTTGTGAAAGCACCAACAGTCAATGGCAGATCTTTAAAATCATTAAAGTTTTAAGGTGGCCATCCAAGATTTGTGTCACCAATTCAGTATCCAACCAAATGTGAGATATGGTCACACTCTCTTGTCTTCTCTTCCTGAGTTATGTTGTTGAATAATAATGGCCATAATGTTTGGCCCTGACCACCCAGACAGGTGTTTCAGTTAATCTGGCTGATTGGACCTCTTCCCAGGACTGATTGATTGACGTCTTCCTGGGCTTCATGTTAGCTTTGTTGCACCTGTTAGGGCAGGATAAATGACACATTTATCATTCTTATTGGTAGATGAAATGTGTGACCTAATAAATTCCCATCAAAGCTCCGGCCTACCTTCAACCTTAGCATAGGTCTAATCAGCCAGAACAAGTGAAATCACTTGTATGGGTGTTCAGAGGCTTAAATCATGTCACAGAGAAGTTGGTGTTTGTCATTTTGTCTTCACGTTATCATTTTATCCAATTAGACATGGTTTGAAATGTTGTACCAGTGAATGTATGAGGTTAAAAGATTCCGTTAAGGCGTTCCTCAGATATTGTGTTCACAGGAATGGGACAGACATGAGGTCACAGGGACATTGACCTTTAACCTTTCACCTCCAAAATGTAATCAATTCATCCTTGAGTCCAAGTGAATGTTTTAGCAAAAAGGCAGTCCTGAGTACGGAAGAGGATTAGGGTCACATGTGAAAAATTCAGAATTCTGAATTTTATCTCTGAATTCTGACTTTAATATCCGAATTCAGATTGTATTCTCAGCATTATGAGATTAAAGTCAGAAAGCTGACCTTTTTTTACTTAAAAAACAACTCAGAAGTTTAAGAAAAAAGTCAGAATTTAGATATTTAATCTCAGAATTCTTACGTTAATATCAGAATTCAGATTTTATTCCCAGAATTACGAGATTAAAGTCATAATTCTGACCTTTTTTTACTTAAAAAAACAACTCAGAAGTTTGAGAACAAAGTAAGAATTTAGATATTTAATCTCAGAATAACATTTTTTTCTCAGAAGTCAAATAATATTCTCATACGTGGCCCTAATCCTCTCCCCTACTTGAGACATTGCGTTTGTTTTTTTAAGAACGGAACTGGACACCCAAAACATTTAGTCACACTACAAAACGTGTGCAATCAGGAAGTGGACACTGGCTTTATTCAAATTTCTTAAACTTCTTATTGTTGCTGTTGTTTTATGTAAGGCTGTTTGCGAGCACAGTGTGCCAAAATGGGCATGTATTTACAATACAATCACAAATTGCTGTGACAAAGTATTTTTCTTTGTTGTGTGATTGCAGTGTATTTGACAGATAGACCCACATAAGACACATATGACATGATTTACTTAACATGGCCTACATGGCATAAACTGTGTTAGGAGAGGACAGTGTGAAACCTGGATGAAGCGGTTAAAAACTGACATGTGAGTAGTTATCTTGTGTGTGTTTATGAGGGTGTGTCAACAGCAGCTCCCTGGTAGGATACATGTGGGAAGAGCAGGGTTGAAGTTCAGTGTTCAACACCGTGGAAGGTTCGATAACACCGAAAAGGCCATGAGCTCTAAATACTTGTGTGGCACAAATCAATCTGTCACACAGATTACGGCAAATGTAAGAGAAAACAGTATATTTACAAATCCAACAGTAGTGACTGACCAAAGTCTGTTGACCTTTATAAATCTACTTCACACGTTATTGAATCCTCAAAACCATGACTCAATACACATACGCCAAAAGGCTTCATTATCTCATCTAGGTCAAAGACATGATCAGGGCCCCAGGGTAAAACTTGTATCCCGTCTCTACGCATGCGTGTTCAGTCGTTTTAACTCTTACTAACACTGACAGCAGTGGTGGCAGACATTAAGATTTACTGTTCTGAGCAGTTCCATTCCAGTACTAATTACAGACAAAAATTTAAATTAAGTGTAGCACAAGCTTTAAAAAAAATGTGATCATATTGTGTATTTATTACTCATCATTATAATCATAAATTAGTGCCTTGATCTGCTGTAAACATTTGACAACAATGACATCAGCGGCAGCAGGACGATCACAAGACGTTCTGTGATAGTTAAATTCTGTGTGTGTGTGTGTGTGTGTGTGTGTGTGTGTGTGTGTGTGTGTGTGTGTGTGTCGGACCTAAATTACCAGGGCTCAAGATTCCATCCTTGCACTCTCTGTCTCTGTACATATTACCTCTGTACCTCTGTATCTGCTCTGCCAGTTTGTGCAGAAGGTGTCATATTACCATACACGTAACTAGTGAGCTAAGCACCATCTAAACACAGCTGCAACCACCCTCACAATGCTGCTATGTTATGTTTGTCCATTGTAAAATGTTAGTTTTATTAATAAAAACTGGCAGGAAGATTGACAATTTATTTAAAAGACATAAAGACATCAATGAAGTCCAAATTTGTTTAAGAATAATCAACCTTATTGAATGCTTTACTGAGTATGAATTCAACACTAATAAAACAGTGTTTCCCCTTTAGGTATGGCGGCCAGTCAAAGTTAGATACATACACTATAGATACATGAAATGTGCGATATTGGCATGTTGCAGACAAAAGTAAACAGTTAGAGAAACGTGGTGACATCTTTAGAAATCAATCCAAATCCCACTGTGACACATGCCCACATCCCAAGATTTAGAGATTTGGAGACCAAAAACAGCCTGTGTATAAAATCAGATATTTAGGGCCAAATTCTCACAATGTAACTACTACAACCAAAGTCTAAAAAAAAAAGGACAACATTATAAACATATTTTTCTTAAATGAAGTTTAAAAAAAAAGATGTATTATGAGTAGTTGCTTTAATACATACATGGCTAAAGTACAGGCTTATTTTTTGATTTCGTTGCATCAAAAAAAACATGGTAATGACATGACGCATGGGCCTCTACTTTCAAATTATTTTTCTTTGCTTATATCTTACACCATTTATCACACAAAATTTATCACGTTGATATCCTACATCGGAAGACTGATTGCGACCAATAATTTATTAGACCTATCTGACATTCAATGACCATGCAAGATTGCTGGATATTTACATTTGGGGTGTTAACACGATTCCTCTGGTGAAGCAAAATAGTTTCCAGCCCATGTGTATTGGAGTTTAAACTTCCTCTAGGCCAACAGAGGAGTTGGCAACAACGGTAACCGTTTTGTGTTTCATTTTGAAAGATTTGTCTGCATTCGCGGCCATGCGTAAAATCTAATATATTGGTAAGTAATATAAGATGAAACTGAGTGAGTGGTGATTAGGGAAGGCCATGGCTGGTGTTGAGTAAAAATGAGCAGCTTGTTCCCCATGTATGCACACACACTAGCTGTGTTTCCATTCAATTGTGAAGCGAATTTTAAGCTTCCTTTTGAAATGTGGCAAATAAGAAATGGGGAATTTGGAGCTGAAACAAACTGGCTACAGTGTAGTTTTGTCAGGTGCTGGAGCTACAGGCTACGCATGGTTGTAATCAGCCAGTAAACAGAGTAGAGTAGAGGTTGCTAACCAGAAGAAGAAAAAAAAAAGTTGGTTGGCCATCTAAGTGTTGGCCATCTCTGAGAGAAACATGGAAGGAGCTCCACCAATTTGGTTCAATTTTGCAAGTTTTAATTGTTTTTTCATGTCAGCTAGTATTGGCCGCTATAGTATGTTGCATACATTTTTTTCCCCACCCCTACAGGATGAATATAATTCACATCAAAATATTTTAGTTAAGTGGAAATTAAGTTCCAGTGTTATTCCCCTCTGTCCTTCTCTTTATGTCCACTGGCAAAAATTAGCTAGGCCTCACACCGCTCCAGCAAATTAGATTCCCCCATGGAACACAATAGAACAATGAGAATGAGAGAACTGTCAAGAAAATTGATTTGTGGTCAAAAATGTTACAACCTTAGGACTCTGCTCAGTACAAACAATGAGAGAAAAGGGTAGAGGCAGGCTTCAGTTATCTTTCCCGTGAGACCTTTGCCCAAATCAATTGCACCTGTAAAGCATATGTTCTTCTCCATCCCTTCTGACCGTCCATTCACTTTCCCCCTTCCTCGCTCTCTCTCTTTTCCAGGTGTTACCATAGTGATGAGGGGAGCCACCTGAGGCCTGCACCTGAGCACTAATTGCAGTGTCAGCAGTCCCTATGGTAGCAAAGGTAAACAAGGTGCCGGGTAATGTATCACCGTGGTGATAAACTCCAACCAGACACTTAAGACACGTAAAAGAACAGCTTGTTGGAGAAAACTGATGACATAGCCGCTAGTGTCGAGTATAGCTGAATGTAACAAAAAACTGACCCGGGTCCCAGTGCATACTCTCTACTATTAATCTCCTTTGATGTGGTTAGCTCATATTTAGTCAATATTTGTAATGGCCTGCAGGGAAAAAGGGCCCTGTGTTGCACCTGGCGCAGCACTTTGCAACAAGTGCAGATGTGAGTTGTGCATGCGTTACTTTGCGACAAGTAACCTACAAGATGCTAACAAGAGACTTCTGTAATGTCAGTACAATAAAATGGACCTACTTAACCAAGTTGGTTCACTGCTGGCTACAAGTTAGCAATCAAACACAACAAAGGCTGTCAGTTGAATGGCGTTTTGCGCTAACGTTAGCAATCAAACAATCATGGATAGCTAAAACGTTTTTGAAATGATTCCCATCTTCTGTTATTGTTTGTATTGAGAAAAGTTTATTATTTGATGGATTTCAAAACTTTCAGTATGACACGTTAGGCCGTAAAACGTTTAAATCTGAGCATGCATGACTCACATCTGCACTCGCCTCACCGTCTAGCACCCACTTAGCTTAAATAGCAAATGCACCTAGGCTCGTAAACACCACAAACCTAGGAGCACACACAGGGACGCTCAGCAGCACACAAACGTGCAAAAGATTCAAAACAAATGTGTTACAATGTGAAATAGTGTTATGATATGATCTGATTGCGTACTATTACTTTACGCACAAGCAGATCAGTTTGTTCTCTCCGTCCTTCATCATAATAGCAATGGTCCAAATGCGCCTGGATTTAAAGGGAATGGGAGAGGACACTAAAACACACCTATGATTAAGTAAGACAGTAAGTGCAACCCTTTTGAACCATGCGTCCGGTGCTCGGACCCATATTTCCGCCGTCAAACTAGCAAAAGTGGATTTGGAAACGCCCTAAATGCACCTGCGCCAGGCACTTCACACTGTGTGCTTAGATCGTCAAAAGAGCGCCCCATAGCCTTCATAGATAACCACAATGTACTCTGGTTACTCTAGTATGCTGCAAAAATACACATGGCACGTAGCTGCTTTTGTTATTGAGCTTAGTGTTCACATTGTCTTAAGTCTCTCCCCGACCCCCATCAATCTCTCCCCCACTTCCTCCTCCAACCCACTGATGAAAGACAATCACATCTTTATGCAGAAAAAGATCCATGCAATTGAAAGTCTGGATTCCTAAGCTCCGCCAGCCTGATCTGGTAACTCTCTGGCATTCCATCCACAAAACTTAATACCCACCATCACGGCCTCGATTCTCAACTGTGTACTCTAACCTCTTAGTTTCTACCTTAATATTATTCTCTATTTCTCTATCTCTGTCCTATTCTCTATCTGTGCAGGGCGTCCTCTTTTTTTACCTCTTTTCATTTTAACTCACTTCCAGTGTGATTTTCTGCATATGTTCTCATTCTGTTAAGCTCTTCCATACTATCTCCGTTGTTCATTCATTCATTCACACACTCACTCATTTGTGATTCAACTCATTTAACAATATGTGTACTATCCTCCCTAGTTCATGACTACAGAGCTACATTCTCCAGCACATTCGGCATAAACACAACCTCTGCCTCTTTGCCACATTGAATTTGCTTACATTTCTAAGTCATGCGCAGTAAAAGACAGCTAGACAATCCGACCAAGTTAGACTAAATTGAAAGAATGTGTCAAGGATTGTTGAGCCACATTCTGTCCAGAGTCCCAATTCCTTCAAGACAAAGCAACAGAAGCAGAGCAAGGGCTGCACGATTTTGGCCAAAATGATAATCACGATTATTTTGATCAATATTGGGATCACGATTAATTATCACGATTATTTGTTGATTTTAACTAAAATATATTTTATTGTCACATAGTCTATTTATAACTGCTTTCACATCCATATTATGTTACATTCCTCTTATGTTGAAGTTGTATGTTGTTTACGACTGTTGTTGTATTTGTTTGTCTTGCAGTGTGTGCGCATGTGTCCTGTTTATTTTCTCTATATGCAAATAGCGCTGTGCCATTGCTGGAAGATGATTGGTGGAGGCAGCTATGCCCAATCCGGGATTGGCTGCAGCTGTGAACAACCGGCTATTTTAAAGAGGCAACATGGCGGCCGTCAGCAGAGAGAGGGGGAAGCCCCAGGCATTCTTCATTCTCCTCGCCTCCCAACCTGCCACACGTTGACTTTTGTTTAGTTGTTAGATGAGTATATTCCAGTTTCCAATTGTATAGGTGGACCTCTAGATGTAATTAGTTTTCTCCGTTTTTTCTTAGTTAGGAAGGTAAGTCATTGTTATTCTTTTGGCCATTTTATGGTTCGTTAGGTTAACTTCTTACTTTCCAGACAGAGTTGTTTTGTTTGTTGTTTTTGTAGTAGCCCACCCTATAGCTTTAGTTACGTTATACATCTGTTTGATCACCAGTTATGTCATATATTTATTTTTATATCCAATAAATACATTGGGACCAAAGCTTAAGTTTTGTGGCTGCTTGGGGGACGGGGAAGATGGGGCCATTTATTCTGATTCATGTTGCGTCCTAGGCACCCCTAGACTGGGGCGTAACAATGTTGTATAGACATACAGCTGCAACACATGTAAATGAAAATTAGCTAACTGAAATAGATGGCGTAAGATATATATATATTTTGTAATGTATCTCTGAGGAAGCTCCTTCACTTGTTTTCAACTGATTAAAAGAGCTAGGGAGAGAGGGGGAGTGAGATGGACGCTACTCAAAGACTGACGGCTGACTCATTATGAACGGGTCCAGTATGGGTCGAATGGCGGGTCAGCGGAGTTACACACGTTGTGTGTATGAAATGTCTGTATCGTCACTGCGCTGCATTTTTATGAACTATGATATTTTGGCCATAGGTTGCATCTCTTGCCGGTCCAGCAGGCTCCGTCTCACACGTTATTACTCTACCAACTGAAGTTAGTTGCATTCAATAACTTCTTCTGTGTTTTTCGCCGTGGCCGCCGCGATAGTTACCAGCGGAAACACTGGTACAAATACAGGTTTGTCTCTCATGCTTAACAATATCCAGCTGTGTTAATAATAATTAAAACTGTAGATAAATGTCCGAAGCGTGGACCGGCGCCCCTGTGTGGCGGGGCTGCGTGGAGAGTAAGAGGAGAGAAAGTAGAGGAGAGATCCAACACAGGCACGGCTTTACAGAAGAAAAGGTCAAGCCCCCATTTGTCACAACCCGACTCATAGACTGCAAAAAAGATGGAGACCAGACGAGGTATTGACGTAATATAGGCATTTATTTACAGAAACCATACTAAAGACGTGAAAGTCAGTAATCAGTTCCGAAGCACTTTTTTCTGTCATTTAGAAATTTTAAGTACACCTAATCCGTTTAGTTTGTTTTTGTTGCAATTTGTAGGAGGTTGAACCATATTGCTGGGTAAAATGCCTCTACTTTTTCTTCCATATGGTAAATAATCTTTGGCAGAGGACAGCCACCGGCTGCTGACAGCATACAAACACAACAGAAAGAAACACTGAAACAAACCCTAAAAGAAGAACTGAGAAAGTCCTGTCTCAGAACAGAAAACGCCTAAAGAAACTCAAACTTCATCAATAAAAATCCCAACGAAAGTCATGACACATCAATTTCTGAATTGCTAAACTTGAATAATTGCATTGAAAAACTGAATTTGTATCACATAATTTGAATTTGCATTATTTCATTTGAATCATTGCATTGAACATTGAATCTGAATAGTGTAATTTGAAATTGAATTTAATCGTCGGGAACTGAAGTATAATAAAATTTGATCCTCTCACAATTCGAATTCAGGTCTCAAAATTCAATTTCAAGTTACTGTGACAGACATCCGGGTAGTTGAAGGATGAAATAAGAGCAATCAAACGCAAATCAGTAGATACACAGGACTCCCTGTAGCCGCGTGACCACCATGAATCCGGCTGGGACAATAGGGTAAGGAAAATTTACCATACACGGTATCTACAATCTAACAACCTTTTGTTATGCTTGTGGACCAAACAAATTGTTTCTTTAAAATAGCTATAACATTAACAACAGTTAAACAAAAGACTGTTGGATCATAGAAATATGTTAAATTGTCATCCTATTTGTCCCAGCCGAATCCATGGTGGTCACGCGGCTCAACCTGTCTCTGGGTCCAAATCTATGGATAGACCTTAAAAGAGCAGTGCCTGACAGACAGCCCAGAAATCTCAAAGAACTGGAAGACTTTTGTAAGGAAGAATGGGCAAAGATACCTCAAACAACAATCGTGGAGTTGAATTTTCAATGAGGATCAAATGTTATAGTAATTTCAATTTCAAATTATACTATTCAGATTCAGTTTTTTAATTAAATGATTCAAATTAAACAATACAATTTCAAATTATGTGATTCCAAATCAGTTTTCAAGGCAGTTATTCAAGTTTTAAATTATTCAATTATTTTAATTATTCAAGATTTAAATTCAAATATAAATGATTCAAATTCAGTTTCTGGTGGCACATATTTCAGCCCATACAAGTGGCTGGTAAGTTGCTGCTGTTTTGTCTTTGTAGGCTTAATTGCAATTTCCCTTTGGAGATTGTTGGGAGGGGGGGATTGCAGTAGGGTAGGGATGGTGGCTAGAGAAGTTGTTTCTGGGGCACATCCGTGGCTGCAGAGGGATCGCTGGTTCTCGGGTTGCCTCGCCATCCCAAAGGCCAATCAGTGCATAAATATAAAAAATTGAGTGTTGCAGCTTAAAGTAGCAGTTTTGGTGGAAGGTGGAGAGTTTGCTTAAGCTAAATGATGCCTTTGAAGAGCATACTGTATGTTAAACATTTTAAAGCCTTATGTTGGCTCAGGTAGTGTTCTTCTGGTCTAAGAAGACCACAACCCAATAACCTTTAATTATATTATTTGCATGGCCCATACCACAGGTTCCAAGTTTCTTCAAATGCATTTAACCCATCCAAAGCATTGGGAGCAGTGAACAGCCACACGTCACATGTGTCATTCTGTTGAGCTCTTCCATACTATCTCCGTTGTTCATTCATTCATTCATTCCCACACTCACTCATTTGGGATTTCATTTAACAATATGTGTACTATCCTCTCTTGTTCATGACTACAGAGCTACATTCTCCTGTACATTTGGCATAAACCCAACCTCTGCCTCTTTGCACCCTTGAATTTGTTTACATTTCCAGTCCGTGCATAGTGAGAGACAGCGAGAGAAACCGAAAACAAAATTGAAAGAATGTGTCAAGGGGCCTGTTGCACGAAAGTAGAATAAAGATATCCAGGATAAATGAAAAAGCGCAGCTTGACTTAGTGTGACCTGCTCATCGCGGCTAAATCGGTTGCACGTTTGCCGAGCCAGGATGAACAGGTGGAGCTATGTCAAGCCAGGTGTAGATAGCTGGGATAAGTGCACGTTCACGGCTTTCTCAAATAGACCACGTTATCGATCACAGATTTACTGATGCAGAGATGAGAAGACGCATGCGCCAAATGTTTCACCCAATGAGCAGCAGCTTCAAATGGACAGTAACGAGGAGGGGAAGAATATGGAAAAAGGGAAATACGGCTCTTATCAAACGGAGAAAAAAAGCCCAACATAGCGGACCCGACTGAATGTGTGGGGGTTTAAAAATATCTACTTTGCCTCAAAAGTGAGCAGAGGGAACTAATGTTCCTCGGGAAATGGACCCTACGGACTTTAGGCTTAATTTCAAACCCTTACTCACAACGTGAGAACATGTTTTACAACCATGCACAAATGTCTATAAGCTATATCTAATTCTTTGTACAATTAATGTTCATACAGAACAATCAGAAAGGGACAACAACTAGAAAAAAAGTAAATGACTTCAATACACGCTGTGAGCATATATGTAAAACAATATTCATGTTTTTTTATTCTTCTGACAAGTGACCGCACCAAAATAAAAAGGTTAAGAAGCATTGTGGTGTTCCCAGTGTGATGAATGATAACTCCACTACATACGTGCTGTATATAGACCACGTTATTATACCGGTGATGTGAGACTTATTAGGAAGGTTATGAAACCAATGTAAGCTATAATAGAAAACATTGGGCCCACTTATTAAGGAGTAACACAAACTACCCTTCATTAGAGAAGGACAAGCAACAAGAAAATGAAATCATGAATGTATTGGTCTCTGACCAGTCTGCCATTATTATCATCTGGGAATATCGCTACATTAATATCGTCACACTTAATCTCCGGAGCACGTCCTGTATAAACCTGAAGCTGAGACCACGGACGCTGCGCTGCTCATCTCTACTTTTACAGAGAGAGTGGACGCTGACGCGACTCGCAAGTCTGCTGGCAGGCAATAGCCACCGGGCACCGGCCACCGGGCAGCAGCCACCGGGCAGCGGGCACCGGCCACCGGGCAGCGGCCACACGCCAGGCAGCCTCGACACAGTACCGTCCCACTGGGAAAAGTCCCACTCCGCATCAGGGTGCCAGTGCAACCATTCCTAACATCTAAACAGCTGTAGTAGGGTTTAAATCAAACTCGCGAAAACAAAAGAGACAAGTAGGCCAATGCATGTTAATAAAAATGAAGCAGAACACATGCAGAAGACAACGCAATAACTGTTAAACACGTTTATTTCGGATCAGACGGCAGCTGATTTGACACATGAAACTCCAGGATTAATCTTAGCCTGGCTGTTAGCCTGCTCTGGACCAGGCTAGCCGCAAAGAATAAATCTCCATGGTTACTTGGCTGGGCTTGATTCAATCTGGTTTCGTGCAACCGAGTCCAAGCTAAATTCATCCAGGATGACTTGAATATCCCGGCTTAATCCCTTATCCTGGTTTCGTGCAACAGGCCCAAGGATTCCAATTCCTTCAAGACAAAGCAACGGGAGCAGAGCAAAGGTGTACACGTGATTGACACACGGATTGAGAGGAGAAGCAGATCTGTCTTTTCTCAGTCTTCACCCATCCAAAGTTTTAGAAGCTTGTACGGTGAAGGTCAAAACGTGAAAGCCTTTCAGAAAACGTTTCAACATTTCCCAAAACATTTCAAAAAACCCTTATTGGACAATGATTCCTCGTTGGTGATTGGATGCACTGGCTGTCAATCTGTGACAAACTGATCTGCCCAGAGGCCATCAATCGCTACCAGGGTCTCAGTCATGGTAACACAATTAAATGTAGATCAAATGAACACTGAATTAACCGCACAAAACTAAAACCAATATAACATAAATGCACACCCACATTTTAACAAAACCTTAATAAATCGAGGATGCCCCTCCAGTCCGTGGCCTTACCACCCTGTGCTGGGCATGTTTTACGGTATTGAAACTAATACTAAGACTGCAACATTTGCAAATAATGCAAGCAATGCATGCCTTTTCAGCTGAGCCTTTCCTCCTTTCCGGCTGTTGAACTGACCTTTATGGCACAGTGGCCAACCGTGAGGTCTGGCACTGGGCCCTCAACGTGGGAAAGACACAATGCTTTGTTTTTGTTTTTTTAAGATGTGAACAGCTCTAACACAATGCACAACAGGCGATCAGATGTGTAAAACACTATCTGACTGAAAGGGTTATCAGAAATAATCTCAGAAATAATTTATTTAAAAAAAGACTAAAATGTTTTGACTAAAACTGGACTAAGATACCTGAGGTCTCTTTTGACAAAAACTAAACTAAAATGACAAGACTTTTAGCCGACTAAAACTTAACTAAGATACCTTGAGTTCTGGTATGCTGCTTGCAACTTTTAATTAATAATTGTGATCTAAAAATTGATCAAAATAAATTGTGATAATATATTTTAATAATCATTCAGCCGTAAGTACAATGAGAATACATAAAAATGATTCAAATAAAACTTCAAAAATCCATTAAAAAATGTCAATCAATTGTTAAGCATTGGTGGTGTGTGATGTTTCTTGACTGATGCATTTGGGATTTTGAAATTATGACATTCAGTTTAGGAAATTAGGCAAACCTGAGGCTGGAGACCAATTTCAAAACAGGGATATAATGGACACCATTAAACTCCTTCTGTTTATAATAATAATATTAATAATAATAATAATAATATAGTCTTTTAATGTCTACCCAGCTAAATAACATTTGTTCATAGTCTCTTCAACGCATTGTCATGTCGAAGAGAGCAACCAGAGCGGTGTCCTGTGCTGGCTGTACCCTCTTACAACCCTTTAGGAGACAGGGCTTCTAGACTCTGGCACCTGCTACCTCCAGAAACCCACTTCGGACTTTGCTTGGGTTATGCCAAAATAGGGACTGAATAAAGTTACTTTTTTTGCGTGTATTGTCCATGTAAAAGTGATTTGTTGTGGCAATTCACAGCAATGTCTAGAGCTGAGAATCCATAATTGTTTGGTTTTGGGCTGTTGATCAAACAAAATGAGCCATTTGAATACTCAACTAAAGCTCAAATTGAAACCAGTTATTTAACTTATTTCAGACATTTTATACCCCAAATGATTAATTGATCAACAAATGCTGTATCAATGACACATTAGGGCTGGGTAATTTGCCAAATCAATTCCGGAAGTCCCTATTCAATTCGATATCAATGGGGATATTTCAGTTACAAAACTATTTTGCTTGGTAAAGAAAGAGATTCTCATAAGAATTAAGCTGTAACTTGTACAAGGAACTTGTGGAACTTCTAGCATTAATTCAAATATGAATATCTACATTAAGAATTGATCCTAAAGCAGAAACATGAATGTGTTTTCTTATTTCAAATAAACACTATAAACTTTATATATATATATATATATATATATATATATACACTAAAACAATAAAGTGCTTTCTTTATTGCAGAGGGTGTGGTGCAGAGGCGGTAGCCTGTAAATCTGGAAAATGGCCATGCCAATTTCTCTTACCAAAATGTAGCCTAACTTTTTTGAGCGTTATTTAGCCTTACGAGCTGGCATAACATGGTTGGTACTAATGGATGCCTCGGGTCATCTAGTTTCATATGGTACCAATACAGTCACTCTAGCTTTGAAAACAGTACTGTTGGCCGAGTTTGTTGACGGTGCTGCAGGTCTCTTTGGGTTAAAAGATCGATAACAGGATTTTATGAATCAATATCGGATTATTCAAAGAAAAAAACATTTGAAATTGGGAAATTGATTTTTCAAACTCAGCCCAATCACACATTACAAAACACCTTACCACAATACACAAAGCTGCAAAATTTCTACAGGATTTAACATGGTGATTTTATCTGTGTAATTGGCCTGCTGGATGCTCTCCAAGCACAAACAATCCCCCTGTAAAGTCACACTGTGTGACTGAAGGTTGCTACATCCTGTTCTTGCACTGGTATTTACGTTGTGTGGTGGTAAACCCATCAGGCAAACCATTGAAGAACTAATTGTGGCGTAGATTTAACATTTGCTATTGTTTTTATTTGCCAGGCCAACAGGAAGTGACTAGGGAAAGAAAGGACAAATAAAGCACAAGTTATGTAGGGGCGATATTTCATTAACAACTGGAATGTCCATGGAACTCAGCAGAAATCAGTCTCATGACCCCCATTGTCACATTTGACCAGTCTCATAGAGTGACTTTGGGATTTTAATGGCAATTTGTTCAACATTTGTTGAACTTATGCCCCAGTTGCAGTCAAAATAAAAAAAAATGCCTATGGAGTGATGTGATGATAGCAGCTAAGTCAGAAAAAACACTGTCTTAACATGTGTTTTATAGTCATGACTTATCAGTGAATGAAGCATGAAGCTCCAAAAAGGATGAAGAAGAAAAGAAAAAGAAAAGCTTTTGTTACTGCAATTGCGCAAACTTTGCCTACCAAGATGCAACCAAGCGGCAAGAACACACACATGAGAGTGGGCAAGCCATGTAAATGTCAACTCTGTTGGCAAGAGATTTATGCAAACTGTCTCATTTCTTCCTCCTCACACACAGAAAAACACACTGGGATAGATAGAGAGAGCTGAATTGGGTGTGGATTCATCTCACAACAAGGAATGTGACGTTTCTGGTTTCCTTCAAATTTATTGTCCCCACTATCCTAACTGGGACAAGACAAACCAGTTTCTCTCTCTCACACACACACGCACGCGCACACACACACGCACACACACACACAGACACACGCACCCCCCCCCCACCACACACACACACACACACACACACACCTTGAATCATGTATTAACACCACTGACGCCCCCAACCAATCCTACTTCATCCCCACAGGTCTACCATGTCCCTCCCAGATCCCTCCATGTATGTCTTTTTCCACCAACTCCTCATTTCGTCCACTACAATCAATACTCCAGGAGGAGGAGGACATAAGAGAGTTCTTTCTATACCTGTCACAAAGAAATGCCCAGTAAAGTGAAGTGAGAGACAATTACACCTGTGACTCACAGGCCCCTATCAGCTATTATCCCGCAGGTCCACAGCCGTGCCTGGAGGCCATTGTTTTAATACCTCTGGAGTCTGAGGGAAAGATTCCAAAAATCACAAACTTCCTACCAAGATCATTTCTTACAATGTGTAATTTATTTTAATAATTAAGACCCCTGTCAGTCAGCAAAGGCATATCCAAGGACCCTTCCGTGGAGACTATGCCTATAGCAACAGGTTTTCTGCTCTAGGCTACGCTTCTCTGATCTTTTGTCTTTCTTTCTCTGGTCTTGTTTGTATGCTCTGAGGTCAGTGATGTCGGTCTAGATGGCTAGGTGTGGTGGGTCCCCTGACTCTACCTGTGCTTCGTCGGTGCCGCTGTCGCTGTCCAGCTCCCCGATGTAGTACTGCTCCATCCACCGCCGGGCGTTCTCCGAGTGCCGGTGTGGGGGTCCTTCCATCTCCCGGCTCACGTCCTTGCCTGACCGCTGAAGTATCAGCGCCTCCCCGCCGGGATGCATCCGCAAGAAAGAGGTCACATCGTACACCCTGGTCCCCAGCAGCACCCAGCAGGAGTCCTTGGTGCAGTTGCGGGCCACCTCCTTCTCCATGAAGAACCGGGGGGACGTGGACGGAGACATACTGACAGCGGAGATGCAGAGCGTCCACCTGGACCGAAAAAGTAACACAGGGAGGAGAGCAGAGAGACCTGCTCGCAGGGCCGTCGACCTGACTACTGGACTGGGAGGTAAACTTCGCCGTTGACACCCAGAGGCACCCAAACTATTAACTATTAACGAGAGGACAGTGATGAAAGGCGGGGTCTGTGGGGCGTTCAAACACTCGGAAAAGATCGTATACAACAAGTTAAACTTGAAACGTCTGAATAATGTTTCTCCCTGGGGGTTGTTTTTTTTCTGTTTATAAACAAAGGTTTACTCACTCCTAATATTGTGCCACCTCAAATCAGAGAAAAGACGAATTTTATGTTAGACAATCAGAGGAGGCTACCAAAATCCAATGTCGTGTTCCGTGAATGCAGCATTAAATCCAGACGCACCTGCTGCTCTGAAAACACCCGGGGCAACAAACTCCTCAAGTCTGCTGTGTAGAGCAGCAAACTGATAATAAGTCGTTTATTCACATTCAATAAACAACTAACATTTCTCAACGTGAATCATTCAAATTACCCTTGACGTCAAATAAAGAGTGACATAGGCTGTGAATAGAATAGAATAGAATAGAATAGAATAGAATAGAACAGAATGCCTTTATTGTCATTATACACAAGTGCAGTATCTGTGCAATGAGATTGAAGCAACCCCTTCACAGTGTCGACACGAAATATAAAAATATAAAATATAAGAATCTATAATATGAAGTATAGGTAGTGCAGAGGAAAAGGGGGGGGGGGGGGGGACCTGGTGCACAGTCCTGAGAGCAACTATGTACATATGTAAAATAGCTTTGTATACACATTGTGTGAAAAGTAGTTAAGTATTAACAACAAACAAATTAATATTGCACTGTAATAAAATGAAATGGTTAAATATTAAATATTGCACTGTATGAAATATATGTGTATGAATGAAAATGAATATGTCACTTACCTGTCATGGTGAGAGCCTAAGTTCCATGCACTCTGAGGCATTTAACGTCTAGAACATAGCCAGATACTAAACCAGATACATCTAAATAACGGTCAATCTAATTTGCACTTAACAAAACCTGACATTCGTAGCCTATAGCAATTTCTCAACCCTTATCATTATTATTGTTATTTCTCAATAGCCTAATAACAACAATAGCCTAATGTTAATTATTGTTTTAATAATATCCTAATTGTAACAGAAATCTGCGTGTGATCCGCACTTTGGCCACTTATGGGTTCGTGTATTATCTTTAAAACTAAAATGTTAATTTGCATTTAGCCTAATTAGTGACATTTTGAAGATGTTCAATAAAATGTAGCATATACACATAGTTGGGTCTATTTTCTCCCAAAACAGAGGGCGTGTTTTTGTTTATCTCTCAGCTTAATCTTCACCAGACAGATGAGCTCAACTGGTGCCTTTACGTGGCGTCGGAAATAATCCTTTCCACAGGTGAGCCCTAAATAAAGCTCAATTGAACGATAAAGAAATTACTCATAATAATGTGTGATATTTCTGTTTTAGCCTGCACAAGTTTGCGAGGTGGGGTGTTTAGGGGAGAACTTGGAAGATTTGTCAGGGGCTAAATTAGGCTATTATTATTACCGATATTTAGTCAAATTAGCCTAACCTAAATAATGTAAAAAAATACTAAATACCTGACGTTAAAACTCAAACTCAAATAAGGGTGACTATTACCATCTGTCTAGGGATTGCACGTATGAAAAATAGCCTTTTGGTTAACTCTGGCATATTGAAAGAAATGTTTATTGATATGCACTGTCCCTGTAATAAAAAATTAAAAATTAAAAAACAGTGCTGTTGGAAGGCCTTCCAACAAAATGCAATTTTTGCCGATGAAAAGCACGTTTTAGACTGCGCATCAAGGGATGTTTAGGACTTAATTTGACAAGTTCGGGGAATACGAGCTTCCTGAAGGCAGCGTGAGACTTGTCCACTAGCGCCATCCTGCGTGTTTTGGTAAATATGCTGTCAAAACCACACAGTGATGTAAATTTCAAGTAGACTAATTAGGCACAGTTAAAATCAACATCCAATTCAATTCAATTCAATTTTATTTATAGGCTTAATATAATATATTCATAACAAGCGTTATCTCAAGACCGTTTACAGATAGAGCTAGACCACACTCCAGAATTTACGACCAGACATAGTGTTAAAAATGGATCCAAACAGGCTAACCGTGTTTTCTCTGGAGTGAGACAACCCTTGTTAGGGCTGGGGTTTAGTGGACAGTATGGTGGGAGGTTTCCAGAATAACAAAAATACCCAAAGCTTGTGTAAAGTCTGATTGGCCTGTATGATAAAGCTGTTTGTTCTAGAAACTGGTCCTGTCAACCAATGACAGACGTAAACATTGTTTTGCATTTTATCACTTATGGCAAGCAGTTTTAACATTTAATAATACCACATGCCCATCTGTAATTACATTTTAGGTATCTATAACATTTCTGGATAGAATGGTAATTAAAGAACTCCACAATAACATTTTTACTACTAGAAATTGTATTTCGAGACATTTACAACTTTGATTGCACTGGTGAAAACTAAATAAAAGATTAATTTGCAGGATAGGATACATACAACTGCAATTTTACTGGATATTACTATTACTATTATATACTATACTTGCATACTATACTATATCTCTAATAGTAATGCTTCCCATCCAGAATGTGATTTTATATATCTGAAATAGTAACTGATGCAAAGTTTGACATTAGGCAAAAAGATAATAACAAAAAAAAAACTAAACTAAATAAAAGATTAATTGTCAGGATAGGAGACCTACAGATACCTGCAATATAACTATTACTAGGAAAGACTAACATTTCAGATATCTTCAATACAATTGTTACTGGTCAAAACTAAAGTGAGCCGTTTTGGCATTCATTATTGTTTTGCTTAGATATATATAAAATTACATTCTGCATGTGAGGCATACTATGATAGCTATTCAGAATTGTATTTTCCCAGTAAAATTGCAGTTGTTTGTAATGCCATTTTATTAATCAGAATGTATTTTGGATAGAGAATTACAATTTAGATTGTCACAGTTCAGGGAATTGTGGACCTAAATGCAGAGATCAGACAGGCAGGCAGGAGAGAGTTTGTGTCAAGGAACAAAAAAGCAGAATTCCAACAAACAAGGGGTCTAAAAAGCAGTAGACAAAATAACACAAGGAGTCCCAAGGAAGCAGGCAAAAATGAATGTCCAAAAAGATTACAAAAAAAACAAAGAACAAAGCAAAAACTGGAGCACAGGGGCAGGAACAAACTCACAGGGGAAGAAAGACCGCATGGAAGAGGCCAAACACGGAACACAGACAGGAGCAAACAAAAAGATGATCCGACAAGAGACAAAATAACACAGAGGTTAAATACAAGATGTAACGAGCAAACAATGAACAGGTAATACAACAGGTGAAACACATCAGGGCGGGGACGACAATCACAGAGACAGGGAAACACAAGGCAGGTTGTACAACCAGACAAGACTACACCGAAAAACAGACTATCAAAAGGAAACAGAACATACAGACACTCATGGGACAAACACACAACAGGAAGTAGAACTAGACAACAACCAGACAACAAGGGAGGACACACGGAGTATAACTGAAAACAGGAAACAGAACAAATGCACAATAATAACAGGAAACAATAACAGAACCTCAAAACTACAGAAACCACAACAAAAACGATCTGGAATGTTTGTTTAATTTTGCATATTTTAAATTAGAGTTTTGACCAGTGGCAATTGTATTGTAGATATCTAAAATGGGAGTTCTTCCTGGTAATAATTCTATTGCAGATATCTGAAATTCTTATTTTGGATAGGATAAGGACATTGTGGATATGTGAAATTGAAAGCCCCATACACATGAATGAGAAACGTGACGTCATGTGTACTAGTAAGATTGACGTTGTGGATATCTGAAATGACCATTGTAGATAGGAATAGATGGATAGATAGATAGATACTTTATTCATCCAGAAGGAAATTAGGGCGTCCAATAGCTTATACACATCTTATACACATCATACGTTCACATTCGATCAGGAGAAACTTCATTGCAGACATGCAAAACTTTATTAGTAAGCTACATGTGAACAATATGAAATGTACGACAGTATGTAATGTACAGGGTCTTTGAAGATTAGACTCCATCGTATAAAATATGTTTGGTGGAGATGTGACTTGGACCCAAATGCAGAGAGGGCAGGCAAAGTATTTATATAGCTTGATAATTTGTTAAACAAAAACAAAGTACAAACCAACAAAAGGTGTCCAGAAAAACAGCAGGCAACAAAATCCAAAAAGAGGCAAAAGACAAAACAAGAATAACAGGAACACCAAGACTAAGCAGGTAGACAAAACAGGCAGACTAAACACACAGACACTCATCATAGCAATGTTTACAAGGGTTAGGGAACCCCAAACATATCCCCCCGATGGAGTCCAGACACTGGTGGGGAGGTGAAGCAGCATGAAGACGGGAATCAGTCAATAGAATAGTGCAATCAGTCAGGTCCAGGATAGTCCAGGGTAGTTTATGTGTATGTATAAAGGCCCCCAGATGAAAGCATGGAACAAAGAGCAGTGTGCAGCGCAGACTTAAACCCTTCTGTGTTGCAATGAAGAGCGTAATGGCCCCAGGGACAAAGAACTTATACAGCCTGTCAGTTTTGCAAGACAGAGACAGGAGCCTACACCTGAACATGCCCTTCTGTTTGGAGAAAGTGGTGTGCAGAGGGTGGCAGTCATTGTCCATTATAGAGAGTAGTCTGCTCAGGGTATCTGCAACTGATGTCGGCGACTCCAGCTCCACTGGCCTTGACAGAGCAGTAGAACATAAGCAGTAGTTTGCTGCAGACATTAAAGGACCTCAGCCTCCTAACGAAATAGAGCCTTCTCTGCCCTTTCTTGTAAAGTGCAACAGAATTGGCAGACCAGTCAAGTTTGTTGTCAAGATGTAACCCCAGGTACTTGCATGTACAGTAACTACAGTCTCCACATTCACCCCGTCAATGGTAACAGGCAGAAAAGGAGTGGTAGGCCTGCTGAAGTCCACCACCCTTTCCTTGGTTGTGGCGTTGTTCAGCTGCAGCTAGTTAGTCCTACACCATCCCACAAGGTCCCTCCACAAGGCTTCTGTACGGCCCCTCCTGTCCATCCTTGACACATTTGCAGTGTTGTTAGAGAACGTCTGCATATGGCATGAACAGTGCAGGGGAGAGAGAACAGTTCCCTGTGGCGCCCTGTGCTGCTGACCACAACTGGGGCCGTTCAGTGAGGTAATCTGTGATCCAGGTCACCAGGCTTGGATTATAGAAGCACCTGCATGTGGCTTATAGGAGAGAAGTTGAGTGGTTTGCCATATTTTTTGTTGATCTTTCTTTTGATCGCTGTATTAACTGTGATTTCCTTTTTTTGTGCACATTCAGCTTCTTCATTAATAAAAGTAAGAAAAGTTGCATCTCAGCAATTCTTTTTGTGTGTCAGTGTTTGTCAAAAACAGAAAAAGCAGACCCACCATTTGCATTTTGCAACACCTCATATTCTAGTGTCATACATCACTCCTTGAATCTGTTTTTGATACAAAATATGAATTTTGAGTGCTTATAATTCTTTTGATGATGTGCCAATTGAAGGGGTTTACTAAATATTTTTATCAGGACAGACTTCCTTGCAATTATGAAAAGATTTATTGTAAATTACAAAACTAAAATATGAAACTTACAAAGTCTTTGGAGATTAAACTCCATCGTAACAACATGTTTTAAAAGGGTAGCGAAACCCGGACATAACCCCTGATGGGGTCTAGACATTGGTGATGGTGAAGAAGGATTACAGGGGACCAAACCAAAAGGGCCAAGGGGTCGGTCAGCCGACAAAGACCCAGGGTATCATAGGTAACACTCTAGTCCTGAAATGACAACTGACAACCGCAGAGGAGAGAACAGATTTGAAACAGGGATGTCATGCTGTGATTGGCTTGTGTTTTGTTGCCTCACAACCTGGAATTAACATGGATTGTCTGACTTTAAAGATGTTTTTTTTTTAATTGTGAGGCAAACAACAAATAGCACAAAATAACAGAAAATGTCAATGTGCATAACTATTCACCCCCCTAAAGTCAATACTTTGTAGAGCCACTTTTTGCAGCAATCACAGCTCCAAGTTGCTTTGGATAAGCCTCTATGAACTTGCCACATCTTACCACTAGGATTTCTGCCCATTTGTCTTTGCAAAACTGCTCCAGCTCCTTCAAATTGGATGGTTTGCACAACAATCTTTAAGTCTGACCGGTTTTCTATTGGATTGAGGTCTGGGCTTTGACAAGGCCATTCTAACACATTTACATGTTTCCCCTTGGCTTAGACCACTCAAGTGTTGCTTATTAAGCAGTGTGTTTGGGGTCCTTGTCCTGCTGGAAGGCGGACCTCCATTCTAGCCTCAAATCACACACAGATTGGTACAGATTTTGTTCAGGAATATCCCTGTATTTAGCACCATCCATCTTTCCCTCAACTCTGACCAGTTTCCCAGTCCCGGCTGCTGAAAAACATCCCCACCATCTCTTGGCAGGTTTGCTGCTATGCCATGTTCTTTCCATTTGGTTATGATAGAGTTGATGGTGTTCCTGGGGATCAACAAAGATTTGGATTTTTTTTTTATAACCTAACCCTGACCTGTGCTTCTTAACAACATTGTCCCTTACTTGTTTGGAGAGTTCCTTGGTCTTAATGGCAGTTTTTGGTTAGTGGTGCCTCTTGCTTTGTTAAGCTCTTGCTTCACCCAGAACACAGAGACAGGCACACGGCATGAGATAGAGTTAAAGAGTTTATTAGAACAGTCAAAAAGAAATGTGAAATAGCGAGTGGGTCTGGGACAAATGCTGTAGATCGGGTCTAAACTTGAAAGGAGGTAGACAGGGCCGAACTGAGACACGAAGAAGGCAGTGGTGAGAGTCCAGTCTCTACTCACCAAGGGGTCCAGTGTGAGAGTGACGAGAGGGGTGGAGCTGGGTTGGTAGGCAACTCAGCAGGAAAGCTAGGCTGCAACCTAGAAAGTAGGCAGAGAAGCAGCTGAGCAGATACTGTCTAGAAGCAGCAGGTTCAGAGCGTGATCTGAACAAAATAGCAAAAATGAACGTCGAGGTTTGCCATAAATAGCTATTTTTCACACACAAAAGTCTAGGCGGAAATGGGCGTGGCATCAAGAGATTCAGTTGGATCCAGTGAACACATGAATATATGGTTTTTGAATGTGCTAAGCACGGTTTGGGAGTTATGGGACCAAACACGTTTTTTTCTGCTATAACTCTACCTAGTGGTAGAAGTGGGTCAATTGTTGCGTCTGAGGTCCGTGCAGAGTTCTGGACCAGTCCTGAAAATGACACACCGCCACCATGTACGGCTTGGCCTGTAGCAGGAGTTTTAGGCAGTAACTTTGCCACCGTGGTTCCTACAGCCTCGGGCTTGGACCACTAATAATACACAGTACAAAAGTAATGCATTATTATATATTTGGCCATCTACAAGAAAAGAATATAACAGATGAATGCATAGGTAGAGTGGTGTAGGAAACAGCAGGTGGCAGGAAAGGACCAAAGTATACATGTAGTAGCCTAACTGGGTGATGGGGGTGGGCTGTGGATGATGTGAAAAAGACAGCAGTAGAGACGTGTTGAGAAAGTTGGTAAAATATTATGTGAAACAAATCACATAATCTCACTTCTTGGAAGATTAGTATCACAATGAAGTGACTTGTTAAATTTATTTTTTACAGATGATTTAACACCTAAGTGGTGATAACACTTAATAACAAGCTGTCGGTCACCTAAAAAGTGGCAGAACAAAAGAGAAGAGCACTTTAGTTGTTAGCAGAAAATGTTGTCCCACATCCTTCTCATTATAGCTTTGCATCTGTAGAAACATGTTAGTCATAAAGCCTCCCCGTTCCCTTACAGTAGTTACTAATGGGTAGATTGTGCACTAATCTAAGTATTTTTGAATGATGCTAAAGTGCTGATGGGGTTCTCAGACAGATATTAATGTTACAATACACAATTCATGCCTTGGAATAGTAGCAAGCATTATGACTTGTCATTGCAGGAGAAGCACGGGTGGAACAAACATCGGTCAGGGTGGCTCCATTTAGTATCACAGAGCCAACATGAACATGATGCAAGACTCTCTCCACACAACACATACAGACAATACAGCTGCTAACGTTAATTCATGTTACTTTTTTTTTTTTTTTTAAATCTGTCATGAGAAGGGTGTACAAACCCTTCTAGTATCTCATGACATTTATAGGGGAACTATTATATAGCATTTTTTAGTTCCTGCTTGTATTTTGTGTTTGTACTAGGACAAGTTTACATGCTTTAATATTCAAAAAACAGTTTATCTTTCTCATACTGCAAATTGCTGCTGCACCTGTATTCACCCTCCACAGACTCCACAAACCACAAATTAAGGCTTCAAAACCAAATACTACACAACCGGACATTTCCCAGCAGTAATGTGACCCAAAATTGGGGACAAATGACCAGCAGTGGCCGCCTAGACTATGATTATCTGGCGTTAGCATGCTGCTACTCAGTAGTTAGCAGTATGCTAACGTTAGATTTTTATGGAACAAAGCAGCAATCTCTACCATCATAAATCGCAGATGAAGGCTTCTGAACCCAAAATTAAACAATTGGACATGTTTCAGCAGTAATGCGACACAAAATGTTCTGCGATGCCATGTTACATCCTGCTACGCTCTGCGGTGCCCTGCTACGTCCTGCTACGCTCTGCGGTGCCCTGCTACGCTCTGCGGTGCCTTGTAATGCCGCACAGGGCCCTGCTATGCCATGAACTACTACAAAGAACTACCACAAACTACTATTTTTTGTGACTGTTATTGCCACTATTCATTTTAACCCCAACCGGTCATCAGACGCCGCCTACCAAGAGCCTGAGTCTGTCCCAGGTTTCTGCCTAAAAGGAAGTTTTTCCTCGCCACTGTCGCACTGTTGCTTGCTCTGGAGGAAACTACTAGAACTGTTGGGTCCTTGTAAATTCTGGAGTGTGGTCTAGACCTACTCTATCTGTAAAGTGTCTCGAGATAACTCTTGTTATGAAGTGATACTACAAATAAAATTGAATTGAATTGAATTAAATGGGGACAATTTAACATTTTACTGCCGTTAGCATGTAGCTACTATACAAATAGAGTATAGCAGTACTTCCCTCTGCAGTCAAAAATGGCAGATAAAAGCTTTTAAACCAAATATTATACAACTACATAAGACATTCACTTTCACTTGTCAGATAAAAATAACTTCACATCACCTTCTCCGTTACAGAATAAACGAGTGTGTCTATCGCTACATCTTTATATACGGTCTATGATCACTATGCAGTAACAGCCGTAGGGACAATAAAGCTAATTAAAACTGCAAGCAGCATTGGACAGGCCCTCGCTCCTCTGCGTGTGTCGCTCCTTGTGACCGTGCATTTGAGCAGCACTCAGACACCTTCACCAATGAAAAGGGAACTCCCTGCTGAGTTCAATGATACATCACACAAGACTCTATAAGTTATGAAAGGGGGCGTGGCCTACGCATAAGGCAAAACCGTCATCAATGAAGAAGAACTCTCTGCTGAGTTTAATGATACCTCACACAACGGCCTACATCAAATGGGTCATGGTTATAAAAAGGGGCATGGCTACACCATAGGGGACGGGTCAAACCATCACCAATCAAAATTAAACTCGCTGCTGATTTCAATGATACCTCATACAAGACTCTACCTTACATGGGTCAGCAGTTATGGAAGGGGCCTGACTTAACCCTCTATTGCATGAATTATTTTCTAAACATGGTAAAAATGTCTTGATGTGTTTTTATTACTCCAGGATGCTTAAATAATGTAATTGTAAAAAAAAAATAAAAAAAAAATTGAAGGGGGGGTAGTTGGTAATTTGTTGCCATATGGCAACAACGCGCATTCGTGAAAGTGCTAAAAAATCCATTATTTCTTTAAAAACATGCTTTTATTGAAATAATTACTAAACAAATTCAACTTATATGTATCAACATGTATAGCCCAGTGTGTTTACAGTCAAATTAGTTTAGTTTTAATTGTTGTTTTTGATAATTATTAATAATAACACTGTAATAAGTCTGTCATATACACCTGAAAGAAGACACACGGATAAAATGTACTTGATTAGGGGCAAAATAAGCACAACACACTGACTAAACTTACAATTACTGAACTATATGGCCACTGAAAACATATTTCTGATACATAATCTTCCTTTAGAACCTCTCTATTTAGACTAGAAGGGTTTATTGACTATAAATGTCAGTGGACCAACAGGTAATTGAGTGCGTCAACATGATTTCCTTTGGAATAACTCATTTTTATTATTGAGCAATTCATTTACATTAGTGTGTAATTAATAACTTAGATAATATATTAATTACAAAATGGCTGGAATAACATAATATAAATACATTTCATGTTTTTCTTTCAAAACATTATAAATAACTGCAAACATAGTGTTAGAGTAGCCTAAAGTTATAGTAATTCAATTGAGCCAATTAGGCAAAATGTCCAGATTTCACGTCAATATTTGCATAATGTTGCCATATGGCAACAAATTAATTTTAGCCTTTTACAGAAAAAATACAAAATTTTAACTGGTTTAAATGATGAAAAATTAAAGTTTACTTATTCCAGATAACAGTTGGATTTTTTATTTTTCAAAGAAATGCATCTAAAATTGAGAAAAACAACGACATTTTGGCTGATCCTGGAGCTTGATCTTTAGTGTGGCACATGTCCGGAAAAGGGGGGGGGGACAGGATTCTGTGGGTATGTGAAGTCATCAAATGAGTACAACTTCAAAATAAAAGACCTGTTTACACAATTAAACAAAAAACAATGCATTTTACATGGTTTATTGTGAAAAACACTAAGAAAAGAATTTGTTGCCATATGGCAACAACATGCAATAGAGGGTTAAGCATAGAGAGCGAGCCAAGACATCACCAATGAAGAAGGAACTCTCTGTTGAGTTCAATGACCCTTCACACAAGACTCTACCTTAAACAGTTTAAGTGTTATGAAAAGGGCTTGGCCTGAGTAAATGGGCAGGTCAGTATCATATGTAGTATCATAAGTTTGATGTGAATCGGATGATGACCTATGACCAAAAGTCAATTTTGGCCAATAATGTCCTCAGGCCTGGACACTTGTCAATCGTAAGAAATTTTTGCCAAATTGGACAATGTACACTAAAGTTACTACAACTTCTTTGTTCATCGATAAATGCTTAAAATGGCCGCCACGCCTACACCGTTTGACAAAAGGTATTTCTATTCATGACTTTTCATTGTTAAGGTCTTTAATGACACAGACCAAATTTGAAGTTGATCTGATCTTTAAAGTATAGCACGTTGACTTTTAGGCATACTTCCTGTTACTATGACTTTTAGTAAATTGGCCTTTAGATGTCGTTAGGGTTAGACGCTTGTGAATCCTAAAAAATTTCGAGCCAATTGGACTATGTAGGCTACACTCAAGTTACACTCACTTCCTGTTTCAACGGCGAAATGCTCAAATGGTTGTCCCGCCACTGCCATGCCCTATGACGAAATTTTTTTCTTTTAATAACTTTTCATCTTTAACGTCTTAAGACCAAATTTGAAGTCAATCGGATTAAATCTCTAGGAGGAGTTTGTTCATTTCGTTTGAGAAATGGCCAAAATTGCACAAATCTTGAACTTTATACCCGGTTTAGCTCGTGAAACATCCAAGGTAGGCAAAGTTGCCATTTGCTACACTTGAAATGCAACGATGAATCTGTAACTTAGATAGATAGATAGATAGATAGATAGATAGATAGATAGATATTTATTGATCCCAAAAAATATGGGAAATTACTGTGTTACAGCAGCACACAAAATATACATACATACAATATACATGAAATAATAATAATAATAATAATAATAATAATAATAATAATAATAATAATAATAACAAAATATAAGAATAAAATATAAGAACAAATATTTAAATATATACAAGATGGGAAAAAACAAAATGTGCAACTGTTTAAGTATAAGTATGCTAAAGTATGCTAACTTATTCTCTAATTGTATCACTTTCAGGTTGAGCAAAGCATTCATCTTGACTTGCCTATACAACCCCCCCGTAACGCTAACTCAGTGATATAGTCTACAGTGGTCAACACTCACAAAAAGCAATTAAAAATGTAAAAGCTACTGTTTTAACAATTTTTATATAGATCTTTTCCATCCTAGTGTTTAAAGTTAAATTTTACTTAACTTTTTTGTAGTTGGAAAAATCAAGGTCCCATCTCTTAAAATGTGTTTTCTGGTGAACTCTATGGAAAATGTAACTTGTCTTTTTTGTGAAAAGTAAAAAAATAAAAAAATAAAGGTTAAAAAAAAGACTTTTGGAAATGAGGGGGATTTCTCCTGGTGAAATATTTAAGTGTGTTAGCCACTGTCGCTGGTCAGTCAGGCAGTGTGAAAAACAAACAAGACAGCAAGTTGTGTAGCGTGAACAACACGGCAAACTAAAGACTATTTTGTTTTATTAATTTATTTGTTACAGGGACAGTGCATATTTATTAGCACATTTCTGTCACTATGGCAGAGTTTTTCATCTGCAGCCCATAGACAGATGGTAAAACTTACCCCAAAAGAAGAAAAATTACACATTTACCTAACACTGTAACAATTAAAATACATGTAGTAAAAAGTACTATTAAGCTAAAATGTACAATAGGAACATAGCTGACCAACAATCAGACAAACATCCGACAAAGACATAACACATGCACACACACAAGGCAAGAAGCCAGCAGAGGGCAGAGAGAGCAGGTCTAAAGGTTAATGGTAATGTTGACAGCTCTGATTGTCAATGAGCCATTTTTTTTAACTGGATCTTGAATGTAGTCCTACTATATGTATTTAGTTTTCTGATGGTTTGGGGGTGAGGTTCCAATCATTAGCAGCTTAACTTTGAAACTCTTGCAGTGGGAACTTAGCTTACAGGGATAAGAAAGCGCCACAAATGTTTATTTTTGTCCTGAAATTCAGTTTCTTTATTTTAGCATTTTTGTGTGTTCAACACTGGGTAGTATTATCTCTTCAGGCCTCTAAAACCCCTTCACATAAATTGCCACTCTGAACCGCTCACACAGCAATGAGGCCCTATTAATCTGGGATGAGGAGCCACTACAGGACACTGCTTTGTTTCAAGGTGTGAGGTGACAAGTTTGGGACCCACAGCTCTAGAGATACAGCATTTCTCCTATACTAGTACCAAATGACATACGTTTCTCCAGGGAACCTATAATCTATAGTTAAAATAAAAACAAATAAAAAATCCAACTTGGGATTTGTTCATCATTTTGTACTTGACTGCCTCTCGGTTAATATCTTGGGAAACTTTGAGATCTGTTTTACAACTTAACACTAAGTTCAGTGTATTTGAATAATGAGTTGAGAAGTTAAATGACACTTTGAACAGTTTGACGTGTTAGCCAGTCAACCCTTCTCCTGTTTCTTTTCTTTACCAACCTAGAAAACACATCATGGTGAGTGTGTGCCTCACCTTCATTGTC
>NC_045738.1:29590990-29595628 GCF_008692095.1 Etheostoma spectabile | reverse complement strand
CTGCTTAAGCGTGAGAACTCGGGGGTGTGGCGTGGTGGCGTGTGACCAGTCAAATTGCGTGTGTCTCACGGCCAATGCGTGAGAGTTGGCAGCGGCCCAGCCCCCTGCTATTGTCCTCTCCAGACGGTTAAGACTATCGCAATCCAACGGTTCATTATCTATACATATATCCGTCGTGCATAAACGTTATCTTAGCTCGCTAACTGAACGTTTACGTACACCCATCTACCTCTTAAAGTTTTACCTACCTAGCTGCTACGTTGTTCTAAAACTCGTCAGCGCTCATTAAATGGATTGCTTATCTCCTACACCTCTTCTATGAATATTCTTAATTTGCAGGGGGGGGGGGGGGATAATTTTCATAAAAATACCTTCGGACGGGGGCGTTGGATTAACTACACCGACCCGCGGTTTTTGACCATTAAATGGCGTGTTAGCTAAGCCCTATCCACGTAGAACTTGCTATCATCACAACAACGTTATTTAATATAAATAATAGTTTTAACTGCCCTAACTTATGTAGCCTCGGTTTAATTTTAATATCTGACATAGCTACATTAAATTCAAGAATCTATTCTGCGTGCGTAACCTTTCACTTTAGCTACTTATATGTGATGCAAAATTTTAAATTGGGCTAGCTATTAGTTGTTAATTTTAAATGCCGAAATGCACCGCTTCTCTGGTGCTGTGGGCCGCGGAACCAATCAGAGACACGCATCAGGCCGAGTGTTCCAACGTTAAGTCGAGGGTCCAAAAACCAATTGCACAATAATTTTCCAGATGGAGTCCAGTTATATTCGTTACCCCGTTTGTTTCAATCAATTCAAAAACTTTAAAAAAAAAAAACTGTTAACTTACCAATTTTGTTTAATATCAAATGTTATTTTTGAATCAACCCGGTCGGTCAAATTTCTGAAAGATGAGTTTATCTATGTTTTTACCTGTTGAGTCTCTTGTTATCGACTCGTTGTGCTTTCAGAGACTGTGAGGGGTTCGAGAGCGCTCCCTGTCTGTGGAATTTTCAAATTGTCGCAAACTGAGAACAATTTTTTTCACGAGCCATCCCAGGTGCATTTCCCCGGCTTCAGGTATGAGCTGGGAGAGGCGGATAAACTTGACGTATTACCCGACCCCGTCCGTTCGCTTCGTGTCCAGATCTCCTCTCAGTAACAATGAGAGAAGTGAAGAAACAATAAGGAGCAGCGAAAGCGGAAACTAGGTAGTGTAAGCAAACTTCAGTTCATAGTTATTGGATCGCTCTCTGGGGAGGAGGGGGGGGGGGGGGGGGGCAGTGCTAAGTGGAGTCAAGTCAGGGGAGCGCTCTGAGGGGGTGCAGTGCGCGGGCCGTGGGGCAGATAAGGGGGGGCAGAGTCCAAGTGGGGGGGGGCGGAGGGGGGGGGGCAGTGGGCCCGGGGGGGGCAGCGGGCAGTCCACGTGGGCAGTCGTAGGGGGGGGGGGGGGGGGGGGCGCAGGGGGGGGGCGGGGGGGGGGGGGGGGGGGGCGTGGAATTGGGAGGGCCAGTTGGCTGGAGGCATTAGTAAGTTCGGCAGGGCCGTAGCAACGGCAGTGAACGAGGGGAGTGCGGGGCCAGCTGACCGTAAGGGCTTGGCAGGTCTTTTCTAGTCATGTGACAGTGTACCAGGGCATTAGTTAGTAGGAGTAGAGTCAGTCAAGTGTGGGCTTGGAGTTATGTTGAGGTAAGGAGGGAGGGAAGTCCCCACAGCAGCAGTCGGCAGCTCGGCAGACGTGGCGTTCGGGGGCAGAAGAGCGGCAGTAGTCAAGTAGGAAGTTCATGGGGAAGGCCAGTCAAGAGTGGCAGTAGAGAGTAGGGTAAGGTTAGTAGTGCCGGCAGGGGCCGACGGACGAAGAGGGGCCAGTGGGGGCAGTGGCGTATGGAGGGGGAGTGGGCCTCAGTGAGCCAGTGGGGGTGGGGGGGGGGGCGGGGCGGCAGTAAGTCTAGTAGAGTGGGAGGCCGGAGCGGCACAAGTCAGGTTTGCGTGGCTGTGGCCCTCAGCAGTGAGTTGGGCAGACAGTATGTAGGGCAGTTGCAAGTCAGGGGCGTGTCGACAGTCAGGCAGTTGGTGGGGCAGTGAGAAGTAGTGCGCCAGTTGGGCAGTAGTTGTGGGGTGGGGGGTAGGGGGCTGGGGGTGGGTGGGGGTGGGTGTGGGGGGGGGGGGGCCAGGGTTAGTGGTCGGGTTGCAGTGTGGGGCACAGTTGGAGCAAAGACGTAGGGAGGCCATGCGAGTCAGAGCGGCCCAGGGGCAGTCGGGGGGGGGGGGGGGGGGCTCTGGAAGGGGGGGGACAGGTAGAGTGGGCCAGTGGGCAGTGAAGTGGCGAGGGGGCCCAGTAGGAATGAGTGAGTCGGGCAGTCGGCACGAACGTGACCGTGGGGGCCAAGGGAGGGGGCAAGAGGGGGCCAGTCCCAGGAAGAGTAGGAGCACGTCGGGGGAAGGTGGGCCACAGGATGTGTAGAAGTTGGCAGCAAGTGAGGGCCGGGGGCAGTCAAGTGTAGTGGGCAAGGGAGCGGCAAAGTCAGTTACACCAGGTCGGGCGGGCGGGGGAGGCGGCGAGGTGCAACGGTCAGAGGAAGACAGGGCAGATGTAGCGGGGGGGGCCGGGGGGGCGGGCAGTAGCAGTGAGTCAGTAAGAGTAGTGAAAGTAGTCAGTCAAGCAGCAACGTAGGGACAGTGACAGTACAGGTGCGGCGGCAGCGGGGGCAAGGCCCAGTTCAGCAGCAGTCCGTGACACAGTAGTCAGTAGTAGTAGAGCTAAGGCGTTAGGTGGCTGGGGCGCTGGAGGCAGGAGGGGAGCCGGGGGGGCGCGGGGGGGTGGGGGGTAGGGGGGAGAGGGGGGGGGCCGGGGAAGGCAGTGGCAGCAGTTCAAGTGCAGAGCCACATCGGGAGTGAGCGGTAGTGCAGTAAGTCAGTGAAGCAGTCAGGAGCGGCAGTAGTAGTGGGGGAGGGGCGGGGGGATGGTGGGGGGGGGGTGGGGGGGGGGGGGGGGTCGGGGGGGCAGTTGCGACGTCAAGTGGACCGTTGCGCAGGACGTAAGGTCATGTGAAGTAGTATGGTCGGGGGCAGGAGTGGGGGGGGGGGGGGGGGGGGGTGGGGGGGCGGGGGGGGGGGGGGGGGGGGGGGCGCGCGAGTAACGAGGGTAGTTTGGGGGGGGGGGGGGGGGGGGGGGGGGGGGGGGGGGGGGGGGGGGGGGCGGGGCAGTAGGCAGAGCGGCAGGGGGGGGGGTGGGCAGGACATGAGGTGGAGGTGCAGTTGGCGTCAGTAGCGGGGGGGCGCAGCATGGTAGGCAGGCAGTAGGGGGGGCAGCGAGGAGTGAGGTGAGTGTAGGGTGGTGGGGGGGCAGTGATCGTGTTAGTGAAGGGGCCGGAAGTAGTAGCAGGCAGTAGTGCAGTAGGGGGGGTGGCTAGTGACAGCAGTGTCCAGCAGTAGGGAGAGACAGTCAGGTGACGGCAGGGGGGGGGGGGGGTAGGGGGGGGGGGGGCCAGTGCATGCGAGGCGGGTGTGCCAGGAGTGCGTGGCCAGGTAATGTGTCCGTCAGTCATTGAAGTCCGAGACGAAGTAGCAGTTGTCATGTGAGTAGGTGAAAGTACCAGCGTAGTAGTGAGCAAGTTAAAGAACGTCACAGTTCCAGTATCGGGGCACCAGTAGGGAGGGCAGTCAGAAGTGAGGGGGGCCAGAGTAGACCCGTAAGGAGGAAGTAGTAGCCGATCAGTAGCAGTAGTTGCTGTAGGTCACAGTACTGTCATTGTAGGTGGTAGTTAAGTTTCTGATGGTGGGGGGAAGGGGGGGGGGGGGGGGGGGGGGCAGGGAAGATCAGTAAAGAGGAGAAGGGAGAGCCAGTGAACGATAGGTAAGTTGGAGGCAAAGAAGTCAGGAGAAGCAGTAGAAGTGGAAAAAAAAGAGTGAAAGGGAAAAGGGCAAGGGGCCAAGATACCAGTGAACCAAGGTGGGGAGGCAAGGCAAGGTGGAGGGTCAAAAACAAAGGACAGTGACAAGGAGGTAAAAGTGAGTAAAAGTAAAGCAAGTAGAAGAAAAGAGAAATAAGATAGACAAACAGTAAGGTAGACTCCGTAAGACAGCCCAGAAAGAGCAAGGTGCAGTGACTCAAGGACGAAAAATGAAGTAGACCAAAAAGATGAAGTAAAGGGGCTCCATGGCCGTGAACAAGTAAAAAAGTCAAGTAACAGATAGAGGGGGCGGTGAGAAAAGCAAGTGAGAAGAGTAAAAAAGGGCAGGGCATGTGAAAAAGTGAGTCGTTTGCAGGTTTTTTTTTTAGTAAGGGGGGGGTGTGAAGTGGGAGTGGGAATGAAAGGCAGAGTCCAAGTAAGAAAGGAGGCAGTAGTGCGGGCAGGCAGTGAGAGTAGTGACACCAAGTGAATCAATATAAAAGATAGAGCAAAAAGAGCAAGTGAGTGGAGGCGAGTAGTCATGTGGCGCAAGTGGCAAGCTTGTAGTCAGTAGGCAGTAGTTGACTCGTTTGCATCCATGCCAAACCCTCAAACTCTGTCAGAGACCAGAGACCCAAATGGGCCTCTGAGTCTATCAGACGGTCTGAATGAGATCCACCATATCACCGGAGCAATGACATGCACAGCAGACTATATTACACCATATACTATATTAT
>NC_045738.1:29590156-29590375 GCF_008692095.1 Etheostoma spectabile | reverse complement strand
TCAGGAAAAGTTCTTTGTTATTAGATATCTATTTTTGTTTGTTTGTGTGTGACAGTGCGATGACGAGCAGCTCAGACCAGACTCTTCTGCAGCCCTCCAACCGGTGAGGAAAAGCCCCAACGCTCCATGCTGCGACACCTGACCACTGAAATAAAAGCCACAGGTCCGATTCCCGTGGCGGAGTACATGAGCGAGGTCCTCACCAACCCAGTGACAGTG
>NC_045738.1:29588271-29590146 GCF_008692095.1 Etheostoma spectabile | reverse complement strand
AGTCACCCTAAAAATCTGGGAGAGGTGTAGGTTTAAGCCAACAGTTTGGTGACATCGTCTGAGCCTTACGTCATCATTTTGAATTAGTCACGGTGATACCGTGGACCGCGGTAAAATAGGGAGGTTTGACGGTATCAAAATTTGGAGACCGCCCGACTCTACTGTACACCAATCTCTGATTATCCATCAACATACGTTCCTCTAATATTAGTCAAAAATATTCCTCAATTCAGCTTTTTAAACTGAAAAATTAGGTCTAAATTCATAGACACAAGGGTTATTGACCATGAATTCTAAAAAATAAAACTATAGTGGTTAGAAGTTGGTGTTAGTGGAAGTGAAAAACATGCGTCAAATGTTAAGAAAAACGACAAAAGTGTCAAAACAAAGTGTTTTTGACCCTTGAGGACATGGTCGGATGGAAGACCACACAAAGGTTGAACTGTTCCTTTTAAGTGAACCTTTTTTGACCCTCTGCCGCTGCTCGTCCCTCGTTCTCTTTCAGGGTTCCTACGTGAGGAACAACAGGCTGGGACCGGACGGAGATTTCATCACGTCACCAGAAATCAGTCAGATCTTCGGAGAAGTGAGGCTGGAAAAAAAATCCACCTTAACAGGAAATACAGTAAGTCTGACATGTCCCTCAGTTTATTACAGGAGTTAATTTGAGATGAAATGTTTTGTTGTCTACATCTCCACTCAAGCCATCTCATCTACAGCTACTTTACTACAAGTTGTCTCAACGTTGAAAACCTCAAAAACGATACTCCAAATCTTGAAAACGTCTTTTAACTTTTAAAACGGTTATGAAATGTTACAGTCAGTGATTTACAAAATGAGTTTTTCAATCATAAACCTGACACATTTAATATTTATATTATATAAATGTTAATTTAACATCACACTCTTAGTTGGTTAGACAGACTGCAGCGTGATTTATGTTTCTGCGTTAAATCTACGCCGTGGCTACGTACGTAGCTGCGTGGAGACACCGACCCTACGTACCGCCGTAGCTTGACGTGCTCCCCTTGCCTTCTTCCTTCTTACCCCTGACGTGCCCCTCTCCTTGGTGTTTTTTGCTTTCAGCCCGATCTTCCAGGAAGCTAACCATAACCGCGCTGCCTGGAAGATCACGTGGAAGGCAAAAAACACCATTGAGCCACACACTAACCGGCCCTGCTATTGTCTTTCAGAGACATACACACACAGTGTTTTTTTTTCCCCCAACGTCTCCTTCCAGGAATGGTTATGTTTAGGGTTAGGGTTTAGCTGCCTGGAAAGCCATGCTGGTGGAAAAAAACACCATCGAGCCACACACTAACCGGCCCTGCTATTCTCTTAAAGAGATAAAAGAGAGAGAGATAAACTTTAGGACACTTACGTAGGCTACGGCGAAAGCTCTGCGTGGAGCCGCCGTCGGACCATAAATCACTTAACTGCTTAATTGGTCTATTTTAGCCATGTGCATCCTGAAAATCCCCCATGTAAGAATGTTCTACATCTATTAGCAGAAAAACTAAGAGGAAGCTGCACATCTCTTCTCAGTTACATAAGAGAAGTTGTGAGAGCATCTGGTCGTGCTAAGTGTTTGACGGTGTGTTTCTACAACGCCTACCAAGAGCCTGGGTCTGACCGAGGTTTCTGCCTAAAAGGAAGTTTTTCCTCGCCACTGTCATACTGTTGCTTGCTCTGGAGGAAACTACTAGAACTGTTGGGTCCTTGTAAATTCTCGAGATAACTCTTGTTATGAATTGATACTATAAATAAAATTGAAATTGAAATTGTTTCTGTGTGTTCCAGCTGCTCGGCGTGTGGATCGTCAGCGAGTGGATGGGAGCCGGTCGACCCAAACAGCTGCAGCTGGTCGAGCTCGGA
>NC_045738.1:29587193-29587936 GCF_008692095.1 Etheostoma spectabile | reverse complement strand
TTGAGTAGTTGTTAAGACTAGAAAAGCACTATATAAATACAGCACATTTACATTTACATTCGACGGGGGCGGCGGGTTAGCGTGCAGCAACTTCCTGTAATGTTGTCATCGGTGTTAGTGGAGACTTCAGAAGGTTTTGGTACGTGTCCGTCTGGATCATTTCCAAGCTTCCCATTCAGTACAGGAGCGGCGGTGCAGTGTATTCTGGTAGCTTTGCAGGGACTTTGTACCAGTGCGGCTTCGAGTCACCCGCTCCTCATGTGTATAAAGCTGAATCCAGGCAACTTTGTGCACATAAGGAGCGTCCGTCCTCTCAAAAACTGTCTAAAATCTTTTAAATTCAAAATCATAGGATTTATTGATTATTCCTAAAACAAAGAAGTATACCAATAATTAATATTTACCAACTAATTCAAGTTTGTAGCTGATTTGACGACAACCAGTGTATATTCTAAAGCATTTCTTCTTCATAAAACGTAGAATTGCAGCTGTGTTTGAAGGGCTCTGTGGCCCTGAATAAACCTGATTGTCTTAAAGTCTAAAGCTACATGACGATCGTAGTAAACCTGCAAAAGGTCTTGAAAGAAATGCTCCCGTGTTGTTAATTTAATTATTTTCTTTGGATGACCAACATGTACCTCCAGACCAAAAACTATAGTTAGTATATTATAATTAACATAAATTAATTTGAGCCAATTTATATTTTGGGCGTTTACGATGCAAATGAGCGTTTGCCCCCTGAT
>NC_045738.1:29586714-29587183 GCF_008692095.1 Etheostoma spectabile | reverse complement strand
AACTATATTACACATGACTGTAGAGCAGCTTAACATTTAAACAACACTAGACCAGCTCAACTTAACCAAATGGCCTCAACAGCAACTAGGGTTAATTAAAGAAAACCACAAACAAGGGCCTGGTTTTGTACTCACGGCAATGAGCCCCCAACCTGTTACGACCGGCTCACAGGCCACAACAGAAGAGGGACGTGCACAGCAACGTAACAATAATAAAGTGACACTTATTAAATAATGATGCAAACAAGAGCACGATGAGGTGTGATTGTCAGTATCAGAGAGGAATGAAGGTGGATGGATGTAATGGAGAATGTGAGGTGCATGTTGTCAGTAGTTAACAGAGAGAAAACATCAGGAGAATGCGTCCGCCTGGTCTTGGGGTAGGCGGGGCTAAATAGTCTGGGAGGACCTGCCCGGTGATCACAGTCATCTCATCATCGCCTCCGCTACACCTGCAAGTTAACAAGAC
>NC_045738.1:29586421-29586645 GCF_008692095.1 Etheostoma spectabile | reverse complement strand
TAGTGTTTGTGTGTATGCAGTAGTTATTATATAGTCGTGAGGAATAGTTTCAGTTTTCAACCACTGTACCCTCCTTATTTAACCCCTGTGGCTGTGGTGTTGCCTTCTTCCTCCTTCCAAGACGTTGCGGTGGTTCTCACACCAACATCTTCCGGCTTCACCGCTGTCGGGGTCTTCACTATTTACCCATAGCTGGGGCTATTTACCCATAACTGGGACAGTGG